>NC_135497.1:74245020-74362682 GCF_052857255.1 Amblyomma americanum | reverse complement strand
CACCTTGGGGTCTTCCCCTAAACATTTTACCAACACTTCCCACTTCCGAGTTATTGAACAATTCGCTCTCGCCCTACCCTGAGCTTGCCGCCCCGGCTAGCTCAGTTGGTAGAGAGATTGCTCCGGTGAAGCGGAGGTGCCGGTTTCGAATCCCGGACCAGGACAATTTTTCTGTTTTTTTTTCGAAAGGAAACGGCGCAGTATCTGTCTCACATACCGGTGGACACCTGAACCGCGCCGTAAGGGAAGGGATAAAGGAGGGAGTGAAAGAGGTGCCGTAGTGGAGGGCTCCGGAATAATTTAGACCACCTGGGGATCTCTAACGTGCCCTGCCATCGCATAGCACACGGGCGCCTTAGCGTTTTCTCTCCATAAAAACGCAGCAACCACGAAGTTTCTGAGAAAGCTGTGTAGCTTTCCTTTATAACCGTATGGCTGCGCTCGGGTGGATGTCAATGAGTAATTACTCCCTTACTACAAACCTACTCCACCTTGGGGGTTTTCGTATACGGTCACTGGCTGACAAGCTGCCGCACTGCGCTCGGCATGGGCGCCTTTTTCGCGCGGCATGCATGCTATTACACGGAGATAGACAGCTTCGATCCACAACTCTCGTTGCCAATGAAGCAACTGAGCCGACAGCAAGTGCGAATTTTTACTCGAATGAAGGCGTAAGGCGCGCCAGCCATTACGGTAACACGGTAAAAAAAAAATGAGTCCCGTTACCGTGGCCGCCTTTTGTAATAGTCGCCCATGCGCAGCCGTCTCCTCGGTACTCCGCCAACAACACGGTACGCTAAATGTCTGGTATTTCGCCATCAGCGTGCTCGCGAACCGCCACGCGGTGCGTTTCCGTATAGCTCCGGTCATCTGTCACTTGTTTACTTTTTCGCTCACCACTGTACGAACGTAAATCGAACACAGTGAAGAAAGAAATACCTTTGTTCCCTAACAATAGAGGCATAAATTACGCGAAAAATCTTACTTGCAGAGGTGTGCGAATATCCAAAAATTTCAATAAGTGAATAAAGTACGATAAGAGCTCGTTAATTCAGACTTCAAGAGACCGACAAAAATGTTTGAATTATAGAACGGCCCGCAAATAACTGTCAAGAACCCGACCGCGGCGGATGCGTTTCAATAGAGGCGAAACGCTAAGGCGCCCGTGTGCTGTGCGATGTCAGTGCGCGTTAAAGATCCCCAGGTGGTCGAAATTATTCCGCAGCCCTCCACTACGGAACCTTTCTTCTTTCACTCCCTTACGGCGCGGTTCAGGTGTCCGCCGATATATGAGACAGATGCTGCGCTATTTCCTTTCCCCAAAAAACCAAACTGATTTACTGGAGTTTTACTGCCCGCCGCGGTGGCTCAGTGGTTAGGGCGCTCGACTACTGATCCGGAGTTCCCGGGTTCGAACCCGACCGCGGCGGCTGCGTTTTTATGGAGGAAAAACGCTAAGGCGCCCGTGTGCTGTGCGATGTCAGTGCACGTTACAGATCCCCAGGTGGTCGAAATTATTCCGGAGCCCTCCACTACGGCACCTCTTCCTTTCTTCTTTCACTCCCTCCTTTACCCCTTCCCTTACGGCGCGGTTCAGGTGTCCAACGATATGAGACAGATACTGCGCCATTTCCTTTCCCAAAAAACCAATTATTATTATTATTTACTGGAGTTTAACGTCCCAAATCGGCTCGTGCTATGACGGACGGCGTAGTGAAGGGCTACGGATAATTTCGACCACCTGGGGTTCTTTAACGTGCGCCGACATCGCAAAGTACACGCGCTTCCAACGAAATGAGATCGCTGCGATCGGGAACGAACCCGCACCTACGTACCGGGCCAGCAGCCGAGCACCATAACCACCGAGCCACCGCGGCGGCTATGACGTGTAGTTCCCACTTAAGTCACGTTAGACACGAAAAAAAACCTGCAATATCAACGCTGATACGTAGTTTTAATTAACTCAACTCTTAAAACAGCCTGCTTCAAGAGCTGGAATGAGAACAAACGACGCATCAGCGGTTATAGTGCAGTTTTTTTCGTGCCTCACGTCACGTATGGACTACACGTCCCAGCCAACATTCGGTTGATGAAACCGAAACCAGGACAGCGCTCGTATATAGGCATATACCACGCGGTGATGCATGTACTCTAATGCCCGACACATCTATTGAGGAAGAAAACACGCAAGCGAAAATTTGGCGCTTATAGACCTTTAAGCAGGGTGGTGACACCCACTGTCGATCAGGTGACTGCGATAGGCGTGAAAATGACCCGCAAAAAATACTGGGACGTCGCACGAGCTCGTGCTCCAAAACTTTTTCGATGGAGGCAAAACGCAAAGGCGCCCGTGTGCTGTGCGATGTCAGTGCACGTTAAAGATCTCCGGAGCACCCCACTACGGCACATTTTTCTCCTTTCACTCCCACCTTCCTCTCTTCCCTTACGGCGCGGAAGAAGCCAGACAATTACTGCGCCATTTCCTTTCCTTAAAAAGCAATTTTTCCACCACCTTACCGAGGGAACGCTACATCGAGGCTACTCAGGGAAGCCAAGGCAACAAAAAAATTAGCTGTGGTTTAACTACTGTTGAAACTAGTTAAGAGCGAAAGCTGTGGCGTATCGGGCAACTAGACGCGGCTTGGCGTCTACGTTGAGTGCGTTCCGGACAACTTCGATACTCGCTTAATTGGGTCATTTGTTATTTACGCGCTCATAATTAAACTACTTATGAACGCCTCAGTACATAACTCGAATATACGTTTCTAAGACATCTGTGCATGGATGGATACGGCCGAACCCTTCAAATCGGGCGGTGGCTCAAGCCACCTAGCCATGACATGAAATTTTACTCTTCTCTTGATTTTAGCCACCAATCAGATAACCTTCGATTGGTTACTTCTACCCGCTTAAAATCTACTTTCCCTTCACTGTCCTTAAACCCCAATGCCTTGGATAAATCAGCCCCGCTGCTTTCCACTGTAGGGTGAAGCCCTTCATAGAAAAGTATCAAGTGTTCAGCCGTTTTTTTCCTCCTATCCGCACGCAACGCACAACGTGTCTATCTCCTGGTACCTACGTCTTAGTCCGAAAAACTCCCGTCCTGGCCTCAAACAACAAAGAGCTTTCCCTACAATTATTATAGATGTTTTCTTTGACAATTTCCTGCTTAAAAATCCTGTATGTTCCCAGGGATGATTTTGTCAGCATCCCTGTTTTCCACAGGGCTCTCTGTTTCTTTAACCTTTTTCTTAACTGATAACTGCTGATTTGCCCCCGACTGCTGTCGAGATATTTGCTTGTCGATTTTCTAGCTCGCTTGCTCCATTTCGTGTCAAGATTTCTTATGTACAGGTATCTGAAAACTTTCCTAGCCCACTGCTTTTCCCCTATTTTTCTCAATCGCTCCTCAAATGCTATCTTACTGCCAGCTTCGCTGCTTTCGAACGACGCCCATCCCATATCACCCCTGATTTGGTGTATTGCCATGTGCTGACAAAACTGGCCTCCCTAAGGCGCGTTTGATTTCTAACCTTGCTTGAACATCTGGTCTCATGCACAGGTCCACATTACCAAAATTCAGGCTAGGAATTACCCTTTTCCAGATCCCTCTTACCACTTCATAACTATTGTAATTCCACAGTGCCCTATTTTTCATGGCAGCTGCATTCCTACTAACTTTGTTCATTACATATTTTTCATGCTCTGTCAGATAGTCAGCACCGTTATTTATCCACACACCAAGATACTTGCACTCATCCACTCTTCTTAGCATGAACTCCTGTATTCTATGCTCGCCGCCCTCATCATTAAATA
Organism: Amblyomma americanum; assembly: GCF_052857255.1. Taxonomy (NCBI): domain Eukaryota; kingdom Metazoa; phylum Arthropoda; class Arachnida; order Ixodida; family Ixodidae; genus Amblyomma; species Amblyomma americanum. The sequence continues at coordinate 74,358,866 of NC_135497.1, read as the reverse complement.
TCATGACTGCAGATTTTTCCTCACGAAACTTGAAACCTAATCCGTCTCCCTCTGTACCACAAATGTCTATCAACTTCTGCAAATTTTCCTTGTCAGCCATTAGCACTATATCATCCACGTACATTAGTCCCGGTAATGACTGTTCAATCCATTTTCCTTCCTTGAAAAAAGGAATGTTGTAGCCTAGTCCGCTCCTCTCTAGTTCGGTCTCTAACCTTTGCAGGTACAACATGCATAACAAAGGAGACAGAGGACATCCTTGCCTAAGCCCCCGCTGTATCTCTACAGTCCCTGATACATTTTTTCCCATTTTATGAGCACTCTGTTACCTTTATATATATCTTTTAAAAGATTAATTACTCAATCTTCCACATCCAAGGTGCCCAGTATGTCCCACAAATACTCCTGAATAACATTGTCATAGGCTCCCCTCATATCCAGAAATGCTAGCCATAGGGGCCTGTGTTCCTTTTCAGCAATATATATACACTGCGTCAATGAAAATAGATTGTCCTCCAACCTCCTTTGTTTGCGGTACCCATTTTGTAGTTCCCCTAGCACCCCCTTGTTCTCCACCCAAGCCTGCAGTCTATCCTTTATAATCTGCATCACCACCCTGTAAACCACACGTCACTGTTATGGGACGGTATTTGTCAGCTTTGTCCCCCTTTCCCTTATATATCATGTTCATTCTACTTAATCGCCATTCATCGGGGACTTTCCCATCCGCTATCGTTTTACTCACTACCTGTATTTGCATGGATTTCGGTCCTAGCTTCTTTAGGAACATGATCGGAATACCATCTGGTCCTGCTGATGTGTCACTAGGAACCTTCTCTGCCCTTTCCCACTCTTTGCTCAAGTGAAGCTATTGCAGTAACCGGGCTATTCTCCTTTGATAAATTATGTGCAACATTTCTTTAAATTTTTGTCATCCTTGTTCCTATGTGTTGTATCACTTCATCCCCTTCTAGTCAAATACCCTGATCTGTAACAATAACCCTTTGCTCTAGCCTAGTCTTATTACTCATTGCATTTAGATGTTTCCAGAATTTTTGAGCTGGTTTTCTATCCTTTTTGACATCCATTCGGGACCATTTCTTCTAATTTTCTCATTAATCAAATAGGATGCTTCCCTTCTACACTTTACGAAGGTATCCCATTTTCTGTCTACTTCAACTTCCGATTCCCCCCTCTTCTTGGAATGTGTTCCCTGGACGCTTCCCGACATTTCTCTATTGCCCTCTTGACCTCATCCCACCAACTCTTGGGTTTGCGTCTTTTCCCTTTTAGCTTTACTCGCACCTTAGCTAGCTCCAGTAATCGAGTTAATTTGGTGTAAATCCATGGTTTCAGTATCCTCAAAAATTACTTTCTCAGTTTGTTTGGCTGCTGCTTCCAATTGCTCTTCTGAGTAAAAATTCCCCTCCGATTGTTCATCTCGCTTCAGTCCTACATTGGTTTCTCTTCTGAAACTCAACTTGATACGCTTGTGGTCACTACCTAGACTTCTGGAACCATGTTCATCTATGCTCATTACCCCTAATCTATTATACATCCTCCGTGACATTAGTGCATAATCTATCGTCGAGTGCAGACTCCCTGCCTCCCATGTTATGAGCCCTTCACACTTCTCGGTACTGTTGCATACAACTAAATCATGCCTGTCACACATCCTGCAGCATGCTTCCTGTCAAATCTGTGTACCCATCCAGGTCTTCTATATGTGCGTTCATGTCGCCTAATATAATTATCTCGCTCTGTCCTCCTAGCTCATCAATGTCGCTTGTAATACATTCCAACATTTTCCTCTTCGGCATTAGCTCCTGGCCACAGGTATACAAAGCCAAAGAGTGTTTGCTCCCGTGCCACTTTTCCTTTTAGCCATAAATGTTCCTTGCATCCCAGTTTAACCCTTTGAAAATTCTTACTTTTATGAATGAATGCCCCAATTCCACCCCCCTTTCTGCTGCCCTCTGTTCTATTGCAATATTCCCATGCATAGTCTGGGTTACAGGGTGGTTTCTCCACGTCTCCAAGATGCGCTTCCACTAAACCATATACCATTAATTCCTCCTGCCTTAACTGTTCTATTTCCTCCCATTTCAGTCTATTCCTGCCACCTTGCATGTAATGAAACCTATATCTGAATGAACTTGGCCCTGGCGCTTGTGTCTATTTTTTCTCCTGTTTCCATCGTCCCTTTGATCTTGGTTCTTCCTACTCTACACTGGTTCCCTCAGAGCTCTGGGTGCATTCACTAGACGCATGCCATCTGCTGGACCATTGCCGTACATTGCGTGTTGGGGTTTCAGTGGGTGCCGCTTGATGGCACTACAACAGCAGGCCATGCACAAATGAAATTCACCGGAAATGTACTTCGCTACTCGCTTAAGTGGAATGTCTAACTTACATGCTCATAAATTATTCATGCACGCCTCAGTGCATACCTCGAAGATACGTTTCTTAGACATCGGTGTATTCACTAGACGCGCCTCGATTCCCTTCCAGGAGTGGAACAGTCGTGGCGGAGTGGGAACGTCCCCGTCTCGCATGCCGGAAGCCCGGGTTCAATTCAAAATCATATCTGCACCGTTCAAGGTCATTCGCAGTGAAATCGGCACCACTAGGCTTTAGTGATGTGAAAGTGTTGTGCATGTTTCATTCCTCCGTTTTCCAGATGAATCATTGTGATCGTCACTGTCCATCATCACACGAATGGGCGGTCATATCTGTCCATTCATGTGATCTAAGGTCATATCTGCGCCGTAACATGCATGCCCTTCAAGGTTTGTACTCAAGAAGTAGAGCTCTTGCTCCAAAAGGGATGAAGATAGTAGTACCAGTACTGTACACAAATCGCAGTACAGCGGTTCACTAGCGGATGGACAGCAATATAAAACACTCGGCGCCCTTCAAAAATGCAGGTACATGCGCAAACGTCGTAGTTCATTTATCCCTCACCTAACCTAAACATTCCTGGGGAACTATGCAAAATGCCCTCAACCGCACCACAGCTATTCCACAACAGATGTAACATTGTCGGCCTTGCACAATAAACTGTGCGAACAAAATTACATTTCTCTTCCACCTGGATAATTTTGAAACACGATACCGATACCCTTTTCTTTACCTTGAACACTGCACCACAAAGTGCATATACATCAGACTTCTGAAGAAACTATGAGGCAATTAAAATGCTTTTGAGACTCAATGACTGCTGCTACCCAAAAAGTTCTAAACTTGATCACTATGGTTAAACCTGCCAAGCTTTACTGTTGCCTGCTCCCGACATTTTTAACCCTCTACAGCATGGCTATGGTGGATTGTGCACGCGACTGTTAAATCTTTTCGAAGACTCGATTTAGCGCTGTTTGTACGAAGTCAGTAATGCTGGCACCATTTCAAATTCCTGCTAGACAGAATGGCAGGGCCATTTCGTGTCCAGAGAAAAGCCCCTTTTCCAGAACAAGAAATAAAGATGGACGTCGCAAAATTCCGTGGCGTGCCCAGGAAACGCGGTGTCGTGCTGTCACTTTTCTGGTGTGGTGGAACGGTTTGTTAAAGGCAACTCTGGCGTGTTTTCGAACTCCTCCCGGTTTTTGTGAAACTTTCACGGTACATTGTCCAGTTCTTTGTGCCAAGTTTCGCAGCAGGGCGGTTTGTTCCAGCGCAAACGAATTATAAAATTTCGAATTAGTGGCTTAATCAGGAAGATTTTTACAAGCAACCTTGCGTGTGACGTCACTGGATGCACGGCCCAGTTTGCTGAAGGATAAAATTTCGAGCTGGTTTTTGGCTATTTCAAACAAAAATTGACTGAACATCTCACTTCCACTCGCCAGATTGCCAAACAACGCGCACACGACAGGTTTTGTGAAAGTATCCATGACGTCAAAGGACGCTCTGTTGTGACATCAGTTTGGTCGAAACCGTTTCGGTTTCCTGGTTTTTTAAAATACTTTCATTTGGCATTTTGAAAAAGGTTTGTACCGGAGCAAGGGGGCTCTCAGGAATGTGATGCGATGAACTCAAAACCCTACTGAAACATTCCCATGATTTTATATGGGACACATATGGAGGAAAGCCTTTAATGAAAAAGCACAGAATTTTGCAGACGCTTAAAAATCGCTGGCATGCTACTCTGCATGGGGAAGAGAATTTGGGAGGTAAAGACGTAAGGAGAGGAGTGCGGGAAAGGTTAAATTAGAGAAAAAAGGGAGAACATAAAATACAGCATTCAATGCCTACTAAGGGGCACCGGCGAGAAATGATGTAACATATATGATGAAGTGCATAGTCTGATAAAAGGGCTAACAATGTTCTGCGAAAAAAATGCATGAGGGCAGCATGCTAGATGGAATTACGAGCTTGTCGAGATGCCCAATTGCACAAAAATTGGGAGGTCGAAAACACGCCGGAGTTCCCTTTAACAAACCGCTCCACCACACCAGAGAAGTGACAGCACCAGACCACGTTTCCTAGGCATGCAGTGGAATTTTGAGACACGTATGACGCCATGTATGTCCCATATGGAAACCAATATCACTTCCTATGAGGCACATGGGAGCAAGGGTAGCTGATACGAGGCCATAGAGGCATATATATGACCATACGAGCCCTGGTTAGGTGAACAGAACTTGAATCATCTATTGAGTCAATTGTCTCATGGTGGAAATTACATGACCTGGACATCTATATGTAAGCAATGATGTACCCTGCCACCATGGGAAGAGTAGCAGCCAGTGATTCATGCCATGGTTTCTGGTGTATCTGTGTGCCCCAAATGCTTAGTTGGGAGTGTATTAACACCGCTCCTCTGCTGGCCGCATGTGAAGCTAAATGACTCATTATGCCAGGATGAGCCAGACAGCTGTGTAGCAAGAACTGCATACGTTCTGAGGGGACAACTTGAAAGCTAGAATTGAGAAATTGACATTCTCAGATGGTTCTACTACAGCAGATGCTTAAGGATGCAGGGCATCAGTAAGTTTGCAAGGCAAGTAGCTAGCTATGACTGCAATGCGTTCATTAAGTAGAAATACACAAAGCACAAAAATGCACAATTGCCGCAGACATGAGGAAATAACGCGTTTGTTCCCAGTTCTCAACATGTCTGAGTGGTTAGTGTGCTCAGCTGAGAATCTGAAGGTGGCTGGTTCAAAACTAGAATCAGGTGTATCCTCGAGTTACCACATAAATTGCAATCGTATGGCCATGGCTCCCACATTTAAAAAAAAAATTGGCGGTGGACTTTCGCCACTTCGTTTAGCTGGGCGTTCCTCCATCTTCATCCCACTTCACACGGCGCATGCGCACAGCTGTTGCAGCACGGTTTCACCACCGTGCTGCACCACCGGCAGCAGCAGTTGGTCCACACCACGTGACCGTGCCGCCGCCACGCTGAAGGCTCGAAATGCTACCATAATGTAGCTATCATGAACCGTATTCCTCATATGAACCACACCGCTCATATCCAATAACACCATAATAATATGATGTTTTTCAATAGGCAAAGTTCAAAAAGCACTCGGAGTTGGCCTTTAAAAGACCCTGTAGCAGTTTTCGTGGCGTAAACTGCTTGAGACATGACAGAATAATGATACTGCAATTCCCCCAAAGTTCAAAATGTTTCTTAAAAAGGGAGTTCTGCATACACACACACACATAGGAACTTTGTTTTTTCGATACAATGCAATGCATGTCTCAAAGGGTTAAAATTGGTTTAGGTTTATGGGGCTTAATGTCAGAAACAAACTCCGGCTACAAGGGACACCATTGTGGAGGGCTCCGGATAATTTCAACCACCTAGGAATCCGACATCTCACAGTACACGAGCCTCCAGCATTTAGCCTCCATCGAAACTCTTGAAAAGGGCAAGATTACTTGTGTGTGCTGCTGAAAAATGCTGCACAAAAGCCACAGTACAAACATGCTTTCCTCGCCAGGGGGAAACTACAATGTAAATATATGAGAAAGGATGAATTCTGGTGAGCAATGCCTGGAGCAGTCAGCTGTCCCTTATCAGAGCTCCTCAGCAGAACGCATCACCGTACATCACAAATTTAATTTGAAGGGTACGCGCACCATTTCGCCTGCATCCCATTGGCACTCTGGATATGTCGACAGCGCTGTCCAGGCACCGCTGCTACGCGCTCCAAAACAACCGACCAAAACCACACGCACACAAGGAAGGCACTTTCATAAGACGTCGTTTATTACTTTTTTTCCCACTGGCAACGCACGAGAATTCGGAATACGACTGTCTTGCAAACATTTTTTTTCTTTTCCTTTGAGTGCCATTGAGGAGCGGCACACAGCATTTGAGCAAGTGCCCCCCGTCGTCCACAACAACATGCAATGGCATAAACAAAACACCAAGGGGACCTAAGTAAAACAGAATCAGTATTTACTACACAATTGATATTCAGTCACCCGTATGGTACAACGGGACTGCAACGGGAGGGGGGGGGGGGGGGGGGGGGAACTAAAAAAATTGCCTTCCTAAAATTAAATCGGGGATGGGGGGATGACACTATGTACATTTTTTACATTGTGCGGTAGCGTGCTGAAGCGATACTAAAACTTCTCCTGAAATATGTACAGGTTGTTTGTAGCAGCCACTGCCACCACATTTTCTTGGGGATGCCACGCTGTGTGCAGAATCTTTCGGTTGAAGTCCAGACAGTCCACACTGATCTCTTCTTTCTTCCGCTTGCCGCCCGTGCACACCTAAGAAGAGGCAGAGCATGAGAGCAATCCACCCCCAAAATGACGTTCACCAACCGCCCACCTTTCGCGCTTTTAGCACCGTCCGCGGCTTGGCTATCTCCCGAGATGCCTCCAGGGTGACATCACGTTTCGCCGTTCGATCAAATACCCGGAAGAAGTTATTGTAGGACCCAGTCATGATGAAGCTAGAACCACATACACATGGAAGCTTAGTCACGAGCCAACCACTTGTGTCCAGTTCGGCTTACCTGTCAGTGCCGTTCCAGCAGCACTCAAACTTGTCAAAAATGCAGTCGTTTTCATAAAGGCTGCACAGTTTTGTGCGTAGGTATTCGTGCACGTTGTAGCACTCCACTGGCTTATTGTCCATGTTTAAGTCCCACACTTTAACAGTTAAATAGTCCCTCGAGATCATGTAGCGGCCGTTGTTGCTAAATTTCACATCCGAGATGCTTGAGATGATCTCGGAGAAGAAGCTGCGGTTGGTCGGGTCCTCAGGTTCCTCAAACACTGCAAGGCATAAAGCAGCCACTTTATAGTTTAATGACTTAACTGAAATGAAAAGACTTACATTTGGCATGCTGGTCACAAAGCGCTGCTGCCCTCATGTCACACAACCGGATTGTGCCTTTGCTGCTACTGTAGACAAACATATGGCACTGTGATGGATGGAATTCTGCTGCAGTTATTACTTCCGTCAGCTCCTCCATATTGGTCGGCTTAATGTCTACAATATCTGAACAGGTGCGTCAAGGAACACGGCTCTTTTGTCACGACAGCAACCCAGACTTTGTCAATGTCATGGAAAGCATAAAAAGATGCTGCACTGTTAAAACGTGCACATCAGGATTGATTTCAATTTATTTCAAAGAACAGCATCGAAAAGACGTTAAAGACACCCTGCAAAGCAAATCAAGCAAGTGGTGGTATTTATTTGCACAGTACGGAATGTGGCAATGCATTTTTAATGCCCATAAGTGAGATTGCCACAGTCTATCAACTCCCGAAATACTCAAAACCTAGCAGTGATTTTGGACAACAAACATAGGCATTCAGTTTGAACGTTTTCACAGTAAACGACCCTGGAACAATGTCTCCGAGTAGTGCAAGCTATTTGCATTGAAGAGGAAAAAAAAAATTAAAGTGTACAATAAGCTGCATTCCCTGCAAGCAGCGCTTTTACAGAAAAAAATTGCACACTGGTCACACCGGTGCATATAATACACACCTGTTTAATCGGCAAGCACTATAAAAGCATGCTGCGGCCACCGTGCACAGATGATACTTGAGCTCTGGCCAGTGTGTCTTCTCGCAGTCTGCCTTTTCAGTGATTATGCGAGGCTGTGCTAATCCCGGATAATTTTTTTTGCTCAAGTTCAACTGTTTCCCTGCTGACCGGTCCCATTTTTTAGTGCCGTATCCGCAAGCAACTTGAATTTTGCCCTGTAGCTCTACTGCCTTGCAGGCAGTGTCATGTTGAGCAACAACACACGGTGTGCCCGAAGCTAAACGCATATTGTGCCAAAATCTCAACTTTCGAGAATATGGCAGCGTGCACAGATAACATTTTAATAATAACTAGTTTTCTTCTCTTATACATATTGATTTTCTTTAGAAGCAGTGACTGGGCCTGGCAAAAGATGGCGCAATAAAGCGTGCCATTTTTCAGCATATGCAAGTGACACTGTAGTACAAGACACATTGATGAATATTCAGTAAAAAAAAAAAGGTCTAATGAATTAGAAATTATGGTAATACGAATAGCAGAGGTGCAAATGCCCAAGGGCATACAGAAGGAGTTCTTAGGAGCAGGCAAAAATTCAATCCGGAGTAGCTTCCTTGTGGAGCTCGATAAAAAAGTAAAAATGCAAGTACAGACTGTGTTTACTCGAACTTCCATCACGGTTAAAAAATGCAATGCACTGCACAAAGATATGAATTGTGTAGGGTCAGTCATCTTGGTCAGGTCTCCATCTCTTTCAATGCGACCAAATTGACTTATTGTTAAAAAAAAAATTTCTTATTGCTACCAGTACCTATAATTTTCCTGCTGCAGAGAATGTTCAGAAATGTAGGCTTTAGTTGTTTTTGCCAATATCACTTTAGAGTGGTCTCTTTTTTAAAACTTAACCGCGAGGTTTAAAAACTGGTACATGACTACACTCCTGCGTCACGATGTTAGTACTCAAACCCGCTCCAACTGATTGATCACAAAAAGCCAGTATGATTAAACAGGCCACTGATCCCAGGGATCATTCCGGAGCGCAACCACACCATCACCGCTTCATGACCCAGCACCAATTTCTTGCATTTCAACATGGCCGTATCTCTTGAAATTGTTTTGTCGAGCATGCGCGATCCTCATCTCAAGGAGCACCGCTATGCTCCTCTGCTGATGGGTTCCACATTACATGTGCTTCCTGTTCACTTTGCTGCTGCCTCTTTAGTGTTTGTGACGAAGAGACTTGGTTCGAACTTCCGACATTGTAACTACAACTCAAGATAGTGCGATGGATGATGTCATCCCGCAACGGCACAAGCTCGCGATCGCACCTGCACAACGTGGTAACCGTATGCCACCCGATCATTGGAAGTGCCTCCATTTAGTTAGAATTTTTATTTACACGAGCACAAGCTCGTGATCGCACCTGCACAACGTGGTAACCGTATGCCACCCGATCATTGGAAGTCCCTCCATTTAGTTAGAACTTTTATTTACACGAACCAACTTTCTACACTGCAGGTTTAAATGAGTATGTTCTACTGTACAAGCCAACCGGAACCTCAGATGCTGACAACTCTTAGTGAGTGCAAATGAGGTCTACAGAATCAAGCTATCACCTGGAGCACGCCTGAAACATTTCTTCCGGTCTTACATTAACCTTCCGAGACATGCGACTGTGCTGCACAAGACCTCGATACATCTACAGGACCCAAATTTTGCACTTCTTGAGCCTCTTAAAAGCAATTTCTTTTCTGGGTGTGCATTTGCAGTTTGGGACAGTGTTGGCAGCGCTGCCGAAGCAGATGTGCAAAATGTGTGCACACAGTACAAGTAATAGTAGATAAATGGGTTGACAGCCAAACAGGTCTGGGTTGCATTCCATCAGTCATCTTTCTCGTCACACACAGAGGAGTACTCGGAGTCATTCCTCTGCATATCAGGTGGTAGCGTGAGCCTCCTCACATTCACTGCAAGTTTTGGCTGCTCGAATAGCATTTTGGCGCAGCCACTGTGAAATTTCATCAAAAACCACCAATTTGTAGCAGAATGCAGCAGGTTGGTGCAACATTCCCACCACTGGAATAATTCTGAGGACGCAATTTTCCACTTCGACCCAGAAGGCGAGTGCAGTAGTGCAGCGAGCTCAAGGCACCACTGAGACGAGTAAAAATAAATGTCAGTACAATTTTGCTTTCTCATTAATGAGTGTTACCAGCTAAGCTGTTCGTGCTTTGCAAAATAAGTGAGGAGGCCCCATCAACAGCTACGCTGTGTGCACCTCAGCATCACGGTCATATGATGTGTTATGCCAACACTCAACACAGATGACAACGCCACTTATTCATGTTGCAAGTGAACTACCAACAACTTCACTGTAGAAATGCATGTACTTGTGTAAGTGGGCCCTTTTCCTTGTCCTGCATACATTCATACCAGTGCAAGAATCGAGTGATAGAAAATAAACTCTAGTCAACAAATCAACAAAGGGCATGAAAAAAAAAGGGGAGGAGGACACGGCCACGGACAACATGGCCAAAAACTTGAAGAAAAAGGTAAATAAGATGGCTAGATGAGGGAAAAGGTGGTAGCTTTACAACCTTACCAAAGGGTCGCACCTGCTATACTAGCAACATGTGTATGCAGCATGGCGCTGTCAAAACGGCAGCTGTGGCATGGGTTGTGGGCTGCCCTAGCAAGACGATAGCATGCAAGCTTCCACTGTGTGCACAGCATGGTACTGATTGGTAGAACCCAATCTTGGCACTGAGCAGGTGAAATGTATATTTTGTCTCATTTTTTTCATTTTTTTTGCAAATGGAATAACTTTCGTTTCAATATTTCTATATGTAGGATTCTTTCTGTACTGGTCTTTGGAATGCATGATGAATACCTTAACACTTTCCTGTCCGCGAGAAAATAAGCAGTTTTCGGGTGGTCTAGTAAACAATTTTTTTTTGCTGCTACACCAATTGTTTGATATTAAAATGTTTAGTATCAATTTGCAGAAGAAAGAATGTGCTTTCTATGGTATTATTTGAAAGCAAACTTTTATTACCAATTCTCTGAAAAAAGTAACTTCAAAAAATATTTGTAACGAGAAAACTCCGCAAAAACATCGATGCTGCTTTGCATCAAGACAACATAAAAAAATTCGAAATATACATTTTGAAGAAAAAGGCCGTATACAACATTCCTGCAAATATAAACTTTCTATCTGTACAAGTTATTTTTTTCCAAAGGAAAATGTTATCCCTAGTGGCTATCGTGCCACAGCACAAAGCAGCTGCGTGATGTGGTGAAGCACATGTTTGCGGAGCACGTCTCACAGAAAACGTTCGTTTTTTGTTCTACTTTACATTCTTGATAGCACAATTTGCAGTTCCTGTATCTTTGTAGCTTTTGGGGCTTGTGCTGTTGATACTTAGGGGCACTTGTAACGGGAACAACAGGAGGAGCCTTGGGGTCTGGATGTTGTTGCTCATCAAGTCCTATGAGCTGCTCCACCAGCTCTTGCCTGAACGCGAACTGATCGAAGCGCGAACCTCGTGACAATTCAGGCACTTCGGGATGCTGCCGACGGTGCTCATCAAATAGAATAAAGCTGTTTACAAGAACAACATCTATACTGTGGAAAAACAGCGTTTCCCACCAGGTCAACTCTTGGCCGTCTTCTCACGCAAAACTCCACTCTTTCTACCGCCGCCGACAAGTAGTCCTGTCCAAATGACATTGACACACTGCAGATAAGAGCCGCGACCTTTAGAACACACCGGATGTCATTAGATCTGATCGTGGCCGCGATAAAACGGTTCAGAGTAGAAAACGAAACTTACCGACGGACACCTGTCGACGTCCCAGGGCTACTCGACGCACTTTCACCGTCCGTGCTGAAGTCTGATGAGTCAAGATCATCTCTAGAGTCTCCGCTGCTACCACCATCACAAAATTCTGATGCAGACTCATTGGAATCCGCCGAAACTCGCCGTTTCCGAGGAGCAGCTGCGCGTGACGTCGACGCCATATCCGAAACTATGCGCGCTCGTCAAGCGCGCAGTCTAGGCACTTTAAAAATCCCTCCCAAGGCGAAAACAGGAAACACAAAAGCGAAACTTGAAAAATAGTTGTCCTTTTATGCGCTGGATGGCGCTAGCTGTCCATAAGCACTCTGAACGGGAGAAAAGCTACATTGAAACCATCAACAACATACTGTCGATGGGTATAGGCATGGACAGGAAAGTGTTAAGCAGAATAATCAGCACTGAAAAAGATTTTATAGTGCCCTTTAACATTCTGAGATGTATCCCTTCCGACTTTTGCAACCGTGGTGGGATCTAATCAGCTGTAATTTTAAATATGCATATTCAGCCCCACCTCATTTTCCATTCCCGCTTGAGATTAAATATGTGCAGCAGTTTTCTAATGAAATCTGCAACAGTCCTAAACTACAATGCAAATGCAACAAATGCACAAGAAATGCAAAAGAACACATGAAAATAAAAGCTCTGAGAAATATGAAGGGTATGCGGGAAAAAAAAAATATCAGCAAGACCCAAAGCCACAGTAATAAGCTGTATCCTCATTATTTTACAATGAAATGTTTAAGAAGTGCTTTCCAAAACCTCCATACATGAATGCCACATGTGCAGCCGCTAAGATCTGACACCAAGACATTCAAGGTTTCTCAAGGCTTGCACAGTCTTCATACATGCAAAACCAACTGGTAAGGATACTGAAACTTTGGTCTGTTATCTCCAGATGCCAGAGGTTGATGCGGAGGTCATCTGCAGAGAGGTACGTTTCCTGGTCGCTGTTGACTGAGATGGAGTTGATGTGGTAGGTATGTGCATTGGCGAAGATTCGCCGCGGTGTTGCCTCCACCAGGAGATCCATTGGCTGCAGCGTGGGTACCCGCAGTGAAGTCATGCCACCTGTTTCTGCTCTAGAGCTGTAGCCATCAATGCGCTTGTCACGCTCCGACACCTTCCACAGCTTGATCGTTTTATCATTGGTTGAGAGGAGAAAGTGGGCTTGGTTCTTGCGACGGAGCCATCGAATTTTGTTGATCTTCTCCTCTATCTCAAGGCTCTTGAGGTAGTCGAACTCTGGTTCATGGCTTTGAAATGTACTGTACACATTATATTCCCCTCTCCTAGGCTGACTCTGTCGAGACTGAGGAGAAAAAAAAAAAAGGAATGTCAGGGTATACCTATCCCAAATATTTATGTACAAAAAAAAATCTGCAATGAATTGACAGATCAAAAGGCACCAAACTGAATGAAACAAAAGCATGCTTAATGCTATAATTTGACAAATGAACCACACTTTTCTCCATTTTCAGAGAGGTCTTTGGAGTACCACCAAGTTGCTCTGAATAAACAAACAAGGTGTACTCACTTCAATATGACAAGAAAGTAGTGTGACATATAAGAGCATTATTAAAAAGAATAGCCATACCATCAGTATTGCTGCCAAGGTCCCTGAATAGCTTTTCCTTCTATTCTTAGTGGTCATGACACTTCCTTTACAGTTTCATACAAGGGCAAAACTTGCCACAACAAGAGGTGCTGCAGTCAATTATAGGTAAACAAGCCATCTACCAGCCAGCTGCACATGCAAAACCTTGGCACTGAGAGGCTGCTGTGCTAGATGTGTAAAGAGCTGGTTTAGTAAAGTTAGGCAAACAATGCAATGCAATCAAATCACCAACTTGACACATTTTAATTATTCTTGCGCAATACAAATCGCCCCAGTACTGCTACAAAAGGGTTTCATGACTAGTATAGTAAGACACAACTCAAGAATATACCGGTAAATACCCTCGAAGGAGGCCCTGCAGCCAATAATACGGAGATTTTGTGTGTGTGTGTGTGTGTGTGTTGTGTTGGATTTAATGGCACACAGGTAGCTAAGGCCATCATGTGCCAAGCTCTAGGTATAGGTAAACTTTCCTGCAGAAATTTTAGATATGAAAAATCATCGGTGGTGTAGAGGGCCTCAAATGTTTGTAGCACCTAGTAATAATGGAGGAAAAAAAATAGAAATGGCCAATGGTAAAGAGCCTTAAAGAAGGTCAGGTAGCCTCAGCGGCCATTCTTAGCTGGGCAAGGATCTCGAGGCTCCCAACCAATGAAATAGACCTCAGCCTTCTTTTTAGGAATTAGAATTTGGCTGAGGTGCAACAAAAATCAAGAAAAACAGTGGGCCAGCATTCACAGTTTTTGAAGAAAACCTGCTCCCTTTAAAAAGCTAAAAACATAAGACATGTCAACAATTAAATTATCACTTAAGAGCAGTGCTGGGTGAAAAGGGATGTATTCATTATAAAACTGGCTAAAGTATTTTTTTATTACTTTTTAGAGTTTTGAGCACAATACTCGATTTTCGATTTTGGGGGTTTAGCGTCCCAAAGCGACTCAGGCTATGAGGGACGCCGTAGTGAAGGGCTCCGGAAATTTCAACCACCCGGGGTTCTTTAACGTGCACTGACATTGCACAGTACACGGGCCTCTAGAATTTCAACTCCATCCAAATTCGACCGCTGCGGCCGGAATCGAACTCGCGTCTTTTGGGTCAGTAGCCGAGCGCCAAAACGTTTCACTGAGCCACCGCGGCGGCTGGGCACAACAATAAAAAATGTTCGAGTTTATCTCCATATTTTTCACATAGGGATTAGTCTTGTTTTGTTAACAGAAAATTATGTTAGGTGAGTGTCCAATGCGATTATGATATAAGATTACTTCAATGAAACATTTCTGATGTCTGCATGATTTCCATTCTCCCAAGATGGGCTTCACAGAGTGTAGTTTGTTGTTTACCGCATTTTTCCAAGCTGCTCGCCCTTTATCTTTAAACTTGGTGTGCATTAACTTCATGCAGTCTCTATGAGATAAGTTGACTGATTTCACTGCTGTAAGCTCGTGAAGCGCATGAGTCTGCTCTCTCACTTCCCTCTATCCTGACATGGCTCTGCACCCAGCAGCATCTTTTCCTGTGTTGAGATTTTTTTCTATGTTGTGTATTATGCTTCCGACTAGAGGTTCAACTGCATTTCTAGAATGAAGTGCATGAAGTAGGCTCAGTGAGTATGTGTAAATTATGAATTTTCAGTATAGTAATTGATTATTCTGCCCACAACTACACATACAGCATAACATCCAGCAGTGAAAATTGATGAACAATTCAGCAGGCTGATTATTTTTCCCCCCTTTTTCTTGTACTACAGCACTCCCGATATATATTTTCTGGATTTAGTGCCATATATGTAAAATTCTGTGCAGCTTGCATATTTTTCTTCAAGAGCCACATATTCCTGTAGTACATGTTCATGTGGCATTGGTGTGTTAATGTGAAGTCACACACAGAGGGAGGGTAGGCTGTACTACGGCGGCAGTGGATTGTATCTTGGGGCAATTTCAGGTAGTGCATCTAGTAATCCTGTAATCTTTGAAGCGTAATAATAGAGGTCTTATTGATTAGGGCTTATTATTAAAGTCTTGGAAGGGCACTTTGTGACTATGGGATAACAGAGGTGTTTCGGTAGGGACTTTATTTTTAGCAAGTATTCACACAAAAGCATTGTTCTGTGAGGGGCGGTTCATTTGTTTTGATGTAAAGACTATTTACGGGGGATGTTCTGTATGCACCAGTTGAGAGACATGTTTTGCACCGGATCGAATTGTTTAAGGTAGCATAATCTCGCTGACCCATACACTACACAGCCATAATCTAAGAGAGCATACTACAGAGCGGTAAATTTGTAAAAGACATGTTCTATCGGATCCTCAGTGTTTTCGTGAAAGTACTTTGTATATTCATGTATCAAAAAGCTTTCTTTTTGAGGGTGTTTATATGCTGCAGGAATGTGAGTTTTTTGTCAAAAGTTATTCCTAAAAAATTTCTACTGATCTTTTTACTGGTAGTGTGACTTCATTCAGATAAAGAAAGGGTTGGAAACAATATGTAGATGACTACCCCAGATCTGTAATTACAATGTTATTGTGTTCTGATTTCTTTACTTGTGTAAGTGTCATGTGTATTTCTGTATGATGACTGCAGTATCTAGTTGTATACTTCCTATCTACATATATTTTGTACCTGCTGCTGTTGTGCCCAGTGGAGCCAGGGCCTCGTCAGGAGACTACCTCCTTTTGTCCTTCCCCACGGGCAGTACCATGTATTGCCCATATAAATCAAATCAGTGCGCAGTCCTCTTCTAAGCAAGAACAAAACACCTACCTACTTTTGCGTAGAAACTTGAAGCCATCTTTATCTGCCCATATCGTTTGTTTGCTGTCAGTTGTATTTGCCTCTCGCATGTTGTTGTGTTGCAACATAGACTGAATACATAATGGACTTCATGATCATTTTAGTTATGAAATTCATTTTCATAATAAATAGTGTCGTGCTTAATATACACCCCTGAGGTACTCCATTTTCCTGAATGAAGTTCCTTGAGTAGGCGTACACGAAAAGAACGGTTGGAAAGGAAGTTGTTCAGGCAGTTCAACATCCTACCGTGGATGCCTAAGTCCCCTCAGTAGCGGAGGATCCCAAACCTCCAGGTTGTATCATATTGCCGCATGCAAGAAGATGCCAAAGATGAAGACTTGGTCTACGAGCGCGAGGCAAGAAGGAGAAGAAGCTGAAGTGCGCAGTGACTTTTTCTGGTTAACCAGTAAACCATTTTACCTTCAGCACTCCTAGGGGTTCTACCGAGTCCTGACACTGGTGGAGGTGCTGGGTATGCACAGGACTCCTTCCGGCAGTCCACAGCGAGTCCCGGACATCGACACGCCTGTCCATCGCGCTAGCCGCCGACGTCTAGGCCTTTCCCCGGAGTACAACCATCTACCAGGCGACTCTTCAAACGTCAAAGTTCGCCGGGCCTTCCAAGCTATGGCACCTCCCACCCCTACGGCGGTGACTCTTCACAACACCAAGGTACCAGAGTGCTTCCGCGGGAACGCGTTTGAAGATGTAGAAGACTGGCTCGACCAGTTTGAACGAGTGGCCAAGTTCAACCAGTGGAGCGCGGACCAGAAGCTTTGCAATGTTTATTTTGCACTTCAGGATATTGCTAGAACTTGGTATGAAAACCACGAAGCCAGCTTGTCCACATGGAATGACTTCCGCCACCAGCTGGTGGACACTTTTGCCACTACTGATCGACGAGAGAATGCGCTGCGCCTGCTTGAAGTGCGCGTCCAGAAGCCAAATGAAAGCGTAGCTATGTTTGCGGAAGACATGGCTCACTTTTTCGCCGTGCCGACCCCGATATGACTGAGCAAAGCAAGCTACGACATCTCATGCATGGCGTCAAGGAGCAGGTGTTTGCCGGCTTGGTGCGCAACCCACCCCAAACTGTCAGTGAGTTCGTCAAGGACGCTACAGCTATAGAGCGAGCCCTCCAAGAACGGTGCCGCCAGTACAACCGACCCTTCACCGGTGTTCCACCGACTGCGGCGGCACTCCCTGCAACCGATGGGAACACTCTTCGAGACCTCATTCGAGAAATTGTCCTTGAGGAGCTGCAGCGAATTACTGCTATGAGCGTTCAGTCACCAGAGGCCGTCGCAGCAGCCGTTAGGAAAGAGCTCCGGCATGCTCTGTCACCGTCTGCACCATACCACGAGTCTCATCCAGTTGACAGCGCGGCAGCCGTTTGTGAACCATACCACGTGCCCCAACCCAACAGCAACACGGCCGTCAACACGGCGCCTTACTATGAGCCGGAGCCGCAACCCGCGAGCTATGCGGAAGTCCTTCGTCGTCCGCCGCCAGACCACGCCCCACCGAGCTCAGCGAGCCGTCAGCAGGCGCGGTTCTTCCAGGAGCCTCAGTGGGCACGTCCCGGCCGCCCTCAGCCGCGCCGAACTGACCTGTGGCGCTCTTATGACAGCCGACCACTCTGCTTCTTCTGCGGACAACCTAGCCATGTGTATCGGTACTGCCGCTACCGCCAAGAGGGGCAGGCCTTTCCGCCTGGTTCTGCTCGACGCCATTTTGACGCTGGCCGTGCCCAACTCGAGGACCGCCACTCAGCAGGGAAGTCGACTCACCGGGCTTCCGCCGCCGCTCCCCATCTCCACGGCGTTATTCTTCACCGACGCGTCGTAGCAATGCTGACGTTAGCGGACGGCGGACCCCGAGCCCTCGCCGGGGAAACTAACCGCTGCAACCTCACGATGGGAGGTTGCAACCAGTCGATAAGTTTCAAAGCCCTCACTACCGCCGCAACTGCCGACCGCAACCCATGACTGTGACGCCTCTGTTCAGATTGAAGCTGCCGCACTACCACCGAAAATGCCGCCTACATTAGCGCCGAACATGCCGAACCAGATAAGCAGCCCCGACAACGAAAATGACAGCGCCGACCTTACCGCACTTCCGCCGCAAATGCCGAGAGAGACGAGCAACCCAGACGACGTTGTTAGCGCTGACCTCGCCGTTTGCATTGATGGGCTGGAGGAACACGCTCTGGTGGATACTGGGGCGTATTTTTCAATCATTAGTCAAAAACTGGCTGACAAGCTGCGCAAAGTAAAAACCGAATGGACTGGGCCAGTAATAAGTGCTGGGGGTCAGCTACTGGCACCAACTGGGAAGTGCACTGCCCGCATAGGAATTGGAAACTCATGTGTTCGTTGGCAGCTTCGTTATCCTCTCAGACTGTTGCAAAGACCTCATCTTGGGCATGGACTTTCTGCGCCTTCATGGGGCTGTGATCAGCTTTCGGGACAACGTTGTTGCCTTCACCAAAAATCATGGAGACCTTGGTTATGCGCAAGTACCACTGATGCCCTTACGAGTTGCCAATGAGGGGGTGACATTACCTCCACGATCGTGCTCTCTTGTTGAAGTGAAGTGCGACGTGGCGCATACCGGCGATGGCGTCGCCGAACGGGCCGTCACCCTGATACTCAGCCGAGGTGTTTCTATGGCTCGAGGACTAGTCAGTTTGGCCAATGGGCCCGCCGAAGTGCTGCTGACAAACCTCAGCGACGAGCGTCGGCAAATTCCAAAAGGCACAACTGTGGCCTTCTTCGATAGCGTCCCAAGTGACCAAGACTATTTCGTGCTGCAACTGGAAGGATCAGTGAGCAAGGCGCCCGCACCCATAGTCGATGTGAGCCCAAATCTGTTGTCTTCAGAACGGGAACGTCTTTTGGATCTCATAGATCACTTTCGAGACTGTTTTGCTTCAGAATCGCGGGTTGGCCAAACACCTTTGACCAAACATCGCATTACCACGCATGACGCGATTCGCCCGATTCGACAAAATCCTTACCGTGTGGCTCCGAAAGAGCGCGAGGCTATTCAGCGTCAGGTGGCCGAAATGCCTCAAGACGACGTTATCCAGCCGTCACAGAGTCCCTGGGCTTCCCCCGTGGTACTTGTTAAGAAAAAAGGACGGCAGCTTACGATTTTGCATTGACTACTGCAAGCTCAATCATGTGACCAAAAAAGACGTGTACCCCCTCCCTCGCATCGATGATTCCCTTGATCGGCTACGAAATGCACGTTACTTCTCTTCAATGGATTTGAAAAGTGGATATTGGCAAATTGAAGTAGATGAGAGGGACCGGGAGAAGACAGCATTCATCACTCCTGACAGATTGTATGAGTTTAAGGTTCTTCCATTCGATTTATGCTCGGCACCAGCAACATTTCAGAGGCTGATTGACACTGTGCTCTCAGGACTCAAGTGGCAAACATGCCTGGCGTATCTTGACGATGTGATCGTGTTTTCGGCAACCTTCGAGGAGCATCTACGCCGTTTGGTAGCTGTTTTTCAGGCCATACGATCTGCGGGCCTCACACTAAAACCCGAGAAGTGCCACTTTGGTTACGAGGAGCTGCAATTCTTAGGACACGTTGTTAGCCAAGAAGGTGTCCGGCCTGATCCCGAAAAGCTCTCCGCAGTCGCCATGTTCCCAACACCTACGGACAGAAAGACGCTTAAGCACTTCCTGGGGCTTTGCACCTATTAGCGTCGATTTATTGCTGGCTTCTCACGAATTGCCTGGCCATTAACTTCACTGACACGTGACAACGCTGTCTTTCGCTGGGGTGAAGAAGAGCACCAAGCTTTTAATGAACTCCGGAGACGCCTACAGACGCCACCTGTCCTGGAGCACTTTGATGACGATGCCCCTACTCTGCTTCATACCAATGCAAGCAATGTGGGTTTAGGTGCTGTATTGGTGCAGCGCCAGGATGGTGTGGAAAAAGTGATTGCTTATGCCAGCAGGACTCTGTCTAAAGCTGAAGCAAACTACTCGGCAACAGAAAAAGAATGCCTTGCAGTTGTATGGGCGGTTATGAAATTCCGCCCTTACTTGTACGCGCTCCCCTTTCAAGTCGTTAGCGACCATCACTCTCTCTGTTGGCTGACGAACTTAAAGGACCCTTCAGGGAGACTCGCGCGTTGGAGCCTTCGGTTACAAGAGTTCGACATGACGGTTATTTACAAATCCGGAAAGAAGCATGCGGATGCTGACTGCCTTTCACGAGTACCAGTCGGACCCTCCACAATGACCGATGAAGACTGCTTTTTTAGGAGTCATAGATGACGCAACTCTTGCCCAACAGCAGAGAGAGGACCAGGAATTGCTCCCTCTTATTGGTTTCTTGAAGAAGCGAACTACGGATGTGCCTAAGATTTTCACCCGCAGCCTCTCGTCATTCGTTCTTCGCAACGACGTAATTTACAAGAACTTCCGTCCTGGGGGGAACAGTCATCTACTCGTCGTCCCAACAGCTCTTCGCACGGAAGTCTTGCAAGCGTGTCACGACAAGCCAACCGCTGGCCACCTAGGCTACACCCGCACGTTGGCTACTGGCCGAAACTACCGGCGACAGTGAAGCACTATGTACGGACGTGCGTAGACTGCCAACGTCGTAAATCACCCCCTGAAAAACCAGCCGGTCTACTCCACCCTCTTCAAGTGCCAAAGACACCTTTCAAGCAAATTGGCATGGATCTCCTGGGACCATTTCCGACGTCTACTGCCGGGAATAAATAGATAATTGTCGCCACCGATTATCTAACTCGCTACGCGCAGACAAAGGCTCTGCCCAGGGGTACCGCCGCCGAAGCAGCTCGGTTCTTCGTTGAGAACATTGTCCTCAGGCATGGCGCTCCGGCACTCATTATAACTGACCGAGGAACTGCCTTTACGGCCGAGCTTTTGGAAACCGTTCTCCACCTCAGCGGTACCAGTCATCATAAAGCGATGGCCTATCACCCCCAAACCAATGGATTGACGGAACGCCTCAATAAGACAATCGCCGACATGCTCTGTATGTACGTAGACGTAGACCACAAGAATTGGGACGAAATTCTTCCCTACGTCACGTTCGCCTACAATACGGCACAACAAGACACCACTCGCATGACGCCTTTCAGCTTTCTTCATGGCCGACCAGTGACAACTATGCTAGATGCCATGCTGCTCCCTAATGCCGACGGCGACGATGTCGATCAGGACACCGAGGAATTCGCACAGCGCACAGAGGAAGCTCGCCAACTAGCGCGTGTGCGCATCAGAACTCAGCAGGAGGCTGACGCACGACGCTACAATCTTCGCCACAGACATGTCATGTATGAACCTGGCGACAAAGTGTGGGTCTGGACGCCTATTCGCCGTCGTGGACTCTCCGAAAAATTATTACAGCGGTACTTCGGGCCCGATGTTGTGCTGCGACGTTTAACCGACGTCACGTATGAGGTGGTGCCGGACAGGTTATCGACATCCAAGTGACGCCAACAACAAGTCGACGTCGTCCATGTTGTACGTATGAAGCCGTACTACTCGGACCGATCTTGACCTCCTCCTTTTGTTACCATCGAGACAATGCTTCCTGAGGAGGGGGGCAAATGCCGCATGCAAGAAGACGCCAAAGATGAAGACTTGGTCTACGAGCGCGAGGCAAGAAGAAGAAGAAGCTGAAGTGCGCAGGGACTTTTTCTGGTTAACCAGTAAACCGTTTTACCTTCAGCTCTCCTCGGGGTTCTACCGAGTCCTGACAATATGCTTTCTCCATATCAGAGAAGACTGCAAGATGGTGCTACTTGTGTATAAAAGCTTCTCTGATCGTATTTTCGATGCGAACTAGATGGTCAGTTGTTTTTAAAACCGCACTGATGGAAGTCAAGAAGTTCGCGGGATTCAAGGACATAAGTTATTATTCAGGACACTTTCGAAAGATTCGGCGACACAGCCTGTAAGGGCTATTGGCCTATAGCTACTAGGTGAAGCTGGTGGCTTTCCAGGTTTCAGGAATGGCACTATGACGGCTCTCACTCCTTAGGTATTTTTCCTTCTATATTTAGCTTTTTTTTCCTTGCTTGCAGTCTTGTGTCAACCACACTTTGTGGTTTTGTCACACCACTCCTGAAGACTGAGGAATAGCTAAGTGTGCGTCAGTTATGATAAAATTTGGGAACATTTAATTTATCTGATCAATGCTCGGGATTTTCTAAAACTATTTTTTCTAATGTGAATTTTGCTCTAAAAAGTTGCCGGTCTGCTAAATGAAGCTTCCAATGTCGCGATTTTGTTGGTATGATTTCCACTACAGATATTAAACTGAATAGTACAGGGAGGTGATCGTTGCCATATGGGTTGTCGATGACATCTCATTTAAAACCACTAAAAACAGATGGTGAACTAACAAACATATCTGAAGAGGTCATTTTCCCAAAGGTTGGGGAGCAGTATGCGGCCTTTTCCGCATTTAAAAGACATACATTATTTGTGAGGATAAAATCTTCCGATTATTTGGCCCCTATAGTCACAGTGTTCGCTTCCCCAAATAAAGGAGTGAGCATTAATATCAACTATCAGATATGGTTCTGGAAGTTCTTCGATCACTTCTTGTAGATCATGGACTGTTAATGTAAGATACATAGAACATATTGTTATTGTTCTGTAGCTAATGAGGCTTTCCACAACTGCCTCAAGTTTTGTTTTGAGTTTGATTTCTTGAGCAGGGGCTTTGAATGACAATTGCAACGCCTCTTGAGTGTATTTGCCTGCTCATGATTGTGTCTAAAAGTTTTGTAATGTTTCAGGATATTCACATGTTGTGGACCAGGATTGGTTTCCTGAAGACATAAAGCTACGGGCAACATTGACCGTAAAGTATGTGTTATGTTACCAATTCCTCACTAAAAAAGTCATATTTTATGTTCTTGGGTGGGGGATGAAAGGTGGTGTACTTCTCTTCTGGGCCCGTTATCGGGGCCCCATCTCTTTTTCGCTCAAGAGAGCTGTTCCGCTGCTGCTAAGCGGGCAGACTGGGAGTCGCACCCATCAACTCGCCAGAGGTGCAGGAGGACCCTGGAGAACCCACGGGTGTGTGGGTTTCAGGCCTCCCCCGACAGGGAGAAGTCCTAAGGGATGCCGATCTATAGACAGGCGTGCTCCCTGCTTTGACAATGGCAGGGCAGCTTTCACTGTTTCTGCCTGGGACGTGGATGGCCCTGCTGTAGACCTCCTTCACCCCGCGACATCACTGAGATGCAGTGGCGCTGATGTCAGCAGCGACTTTCGCATGGTAGGCAAAACAGCTACGGCCAGCCGGTGCCTACTGCAGCTGCTGCAGCTACCGGCGGCTGCATATCATGCCTGCGCACTGTAGAAGCAGCATGTATTGATCAGCCGCGTCACTGTTCGATCCATGTAGTAGCATAAAAGGAAATTTAAATTAGCCCCGATAGGCTTCTCGCGATAAATACCGCATTAGTAAACTGGCTAACGGAATGGGCTGCGGTACTAAAGCGCGAAGTCTGGGAGTTGATCGGCACTGCCACTCAATGTACTTAATAGCATGCAAGTTACTGCGTTCATTCACCTGAACATCAGCATAGCACGCTTATAACTGCGCAAGGAAAAAAAGCACGTATGTAGCTGCGCACGCATTTATCACCTTGAGCCGGTGTGCACGGGGCGCCGGCAGGTTCACTCGCCCCCAAGGAATGCGTTCTTTTGTTAATAGCACAGCATGTTTTAATGGCACATTTTATGGCATTTGATATTTGCTAGAAAGTGTTTCTTAATATGACAGACGTAATTATTTGATTAGAGAAGAAAGAAGTCTGGTAAGTTCATGCGCGGTCACGTTGGCGTGCTTAGAATAGCGTACCTTAAGTGTGCTAAAAGCCACATGCTTTTTCATCGCATCATGCATGTGTCATGTTTCATGAAGCAGTCCATGACCGCGAAGCTTGTTTGGAAAGAAGCAGCCGCAGGCGTGCTACTAAAGGCCGTTTCACATGATGCGATTGTTGCCGCAGCGCAGTGCGATTTCTGCCGCTGTGCGACAGAAATGCGCGTTGTTCTCGTCGCACGGCCACTGCGACAGACTTTCAACAAGTTGGTCGCATTGCCGCAGCGTCGGTGCGGTAGCAGCGATGGCCACAGTAGTCAGCCAATAGGATCAGCGACATGACAGGAAAATCTCGAAAACGTTTTATTGAACTTAATATTAAATACATTAAATACAGCTCAATATTATTACTCACGATTACGAAATCAACGCCTGCCACGATGTTTAACATTTATTGCAGCCGAAGAATTTTCGTCCACTGAAAGGCCGCACCGACGCTAGGGTGCCGACGGCACCGACAGAAATCGTTGGCATGTGAAACGGCGGCTGCGATTACCGTCGCAACGACAATGCGACCAGGCCGTAATTTTTCGTTCCCGTCGCACCATGTGAAACAGGCTTAACAGACGTGTCGAGATTGAGAGGGCCCGGGCGCGGCAATGAAAAATGTTTTCGTTATTTATGCACGCGATATGAAACTAAATTTGGTGCAAATATGAAATTGCTACGCTAGTTTCAGTATTGCCTTTTATTTTTAGCTATACCTGGTGCAGTTCTTCGGTAATTATAATTAACACCCTCGTCAAGTCACCTCAAGGTCTTAAATAATTGAGTAGAAAGTGCACAAATTTTTTATGCCAGCATGTTCACAAAGCCCTGTTCTGTATATGACGCTATTACCTCTTTTTTTAGATGATCATGTACTTATGCATGCATAGTTACGTGAAAACGTTGCTTACAAAAGTAACGAACATAATACTGCACGTGTAGGAAAAAAAAATCGAGAGATAAATTACACTCCTCAACGTCTCAGGAATCGTTTGCGACAAATAGAATCATTCTATATTCATGCATTACGAAATTGCGACGGTGTGAGTGATGCCAATCGCAGAAAATGTGAAAGGTCAGAAAACGAGCCTTATAATTAACATTTATTTCCTCGTTTTTGGCCTCTCTGCTTGCGCTTTGGTCAAAGAAATGCAGCCCTGAACTCAAAGAAAGGCTCAAAGGAATTACCTCACAATTTTCGACGACCCTGCATCTCGAAAGCGTACTTTATAAATTTCTACTGAATATTTTACTATAATTTTTCGTCACGAAACAGAACACCCCAGGGCTAAGAAAGAAAATAATTCCAGAAATCAAGAATTTTCACCAAATCGACCAGTTTAACAAGGGGAGAAGTCGGCCTGGCTGGTGCGTGATCCTACGAATAAAAACAGCGCTGTGCCCCCATTCTCCCGCTTAAGCGGGACAGCTAGAGGAGAATGGGGGCACGACGCTGTCCCCACTTTTCGCACAGCACGACACCTACGTATGTCAGCAGACGGTGAGCGCACGTCTGCTCCACCGAAAGATCGCCAGCACATCCTTTCACTACTGTCCCGAAGTAAAATCATTCTGGCTAGAGCAGAGTGTCAAGAACTTCCTATTTTACTCAATGCCTAGCATAGAAATCAACGGCAGAAACACTTTGTTTACTACTAACCATATATACAATACACAGTGGCGAACTATTTCTATGAATACGTCGCACGTGGCCAACACGAGCTCGTGTACTTCAAGAAATTACTAAGCTGTAAACATCAACCATTGCTGTGCTTCGCAGAAACTGAAAACGCGCCTACAAGCCTTGAAAACCCGTGCTCAACACCTCTCCGCGACGACACTCCCTGGCCTTTTGCCTACCACGAGCCCGTTAGCGACTGCAGCGCCACCTCGTCTGTTTACAAACATGCAGGAGGTCCATAGGCTCGGTGAAAGTGGCCATGGCAGGTGCGGGACTGCTGTGTGGTGCATCGCACCTGCGCACCACATCAGCGAAGTTGGATTTTGCTGTGAAGAAGAATGTGTTGGTAAGCGCAAATCGTCTCCTCGCTTCTTTAAATGAACTGTTTTCCTTGGTCTTTATGGTGATTATTTCTTTTTCCTTTTTCCAGGACAGACATGCCCTGGAGTATGCAATGTCGTCTCCTTCACAGTTTGTGCAGTGTAGGGTTGTATCACATTCCTCA
The DNA here is from genome assembly GCF_052857255.1 of Amblyomma americanum. Classification (NCBI taxonomy): domain Eukaryota; kingdom Metazoa; phylum Arthropoda; class Arachnida; order Ixodida; family Ixodidae; genus Amblyomma; species Amblyomma americanum. The sequence continues at coordinate 74,332,562 of NC_135497.1, read as the reverse complement.
GAATGGTGGTCCTTCGAAGCGTATTTCATGCAAGTTTTGCGGCCGCAGCAGCTGTGTAAGCAATGGAAAAAACCTCTGACGATTGAAACATCTGCGGGGATGGGGTATGTAGTGTGACATTAACTTCCATGTATCCAACTTCGATAGCTTTAGGTAAGGTGCTCGTGTTAAATGTGAGGACCAGGTGTTTTATGTCTATTTGTTATCCTTGCGGATTCTAATCATGTGAACATCAATTACATTTTTGGTCGGTGAGCCCTTAGAGCATTTCGGTTTCTGTTAGGTGGACAAAGAGATCGGTGGGGGGGTTACGGAGACGGGGATGTCCCCTATAGACAAGCGTCAGGCCGTGACATCAAAGAGATGCGGCAGTGCTGGCGTCAGCAGCGACTTTCATAGTGTAGGCAAAAAGCGGGACCTTCCGCATTGGGTGCGGCCTGCTTGCGTGTTTTTGGGCACAATTCACGGCGTGCCGACAAATTGTGGTGCGGTTGGTTGAGCCGCAATGCAGAAGAAAGGAAGCGGCATAAGTTAAGTTTGTTGCAGTCAGATAGGTGCGAAAGCGACAGGCAGGGGCTGAGGAGCAAGACACGTTCAGCGACGGACCGGCTTCGCAGCTAATTATTACCACCGTGCTCGTGGGTTATGCCGAATTCGTTTCACACCTGGGGTTATTATATTGCGTTTCTGCATTCAAATCTAATAAGTTGGTTCGTGTCTCTGACTTCGCATCGATCGTTGCTGTTCAGTCACGTGGGGAACTGTGCAAAACTCAAGTAACGCCTGCAACTCGTTCTCATTCTGTCGAGGTCTCAGCATAAGTTTAGGCACGATATTGTGTGTGCTTGGGATCGTAAGTTGAACGCAGGAGGCCATTTTCAGATGCTTATCACCTGGACGACGTCCCAAGCACCACTTTGCGCAGAAAAAAAAAGACACAAACTGCTGCCTGTCGCCTTCAGCGTTAACACCGTGCCGCGCTTGAAGAAGTACGGACACGGGTAGTAGCATGCATGACAGTTTTTTGTTTTCATTTTCGCAAATTTCAATAAGTGTGTCGTTTCAACACCGGTCCAACGATACTAGGATCTCGACAAAGTCGCGCAGTGTTATTTCCCATATTATTCGAACTTTCACATAGTAGGTCGATCAGAACCTTGAAAACACAGCAAATTCCACACCAAACGCCACTCCGATCATGCAGATTGCGCACACATGAATAAGTTCTAAAGTAAGAAGCAAAATTTTATAGCTTAGCAGAGTGAGCGTAAATTTCGTTTGGAGCTCAAGGAAAATGTCTACGCCTGCGTTTGCCTTAGTCAAAGCAGCTGTAGTGTTCATTAATTTGCAAGGCCCCCGAAATGAAGCGGCTCGGTGAAAATAGGAAGCACATTACAAGGTTCGTCGTGTGAGAAAGCTAATTCGCGTCGTGCATCACATCGTCCTATACTGCACTAGCAATCAAATATGCTTTATCAGCCCGTAAGTTGAGAACTGTGGGCGATTAGTTCCTCCCTATGCCTCACACTTTCACCTGCTGTAGCACTGCGCTTTTACTTGCCCTGATCTAGGAGCGGAGAAGCACCCGATGCAGCGCTCCGCCTACTAATTCCGTCTGGCAAACAAGCTGAAAAAGTGCAGAACTACTCTCCGAGCATTAACAAATGTTTCTAACCACAAGTGACACACACGCTTTGAAATATTTGCATACACCAGTTTGCATACACCAACTATAACCTAATATGATGAAACGCAGGGTAGTTCATCCCACAAGGTTAACCCTTGCCACTAGGAAAAAAAAAGGAACAACCAATAAGTGAGTAGGAGACAGGAGGGTTGTGAGAAAGGAATAGGAAAGTGAAAGATGAAGGGGAGTTCAAGAAAAGGAGACTGCCGATTTCCTCTGATCGTGTCAGGGCGGAGGTGCAGTCTACAGGAAGCTGGGGCCAAAGTGGTGTATTGCCTCTGCCGAGGGGCCTTAAAGGTCCAAACACTCGGCATCAGCTCAGCAACTAGGATCCCCTTTTCCCCAGACACAGCTGAGCCACGCACAGCTAAGCGCAGGTGCTTGGATCCGTGGTGACACACAGCTCACCATCATCCCCTGAGGGGATGTCCCTGCGGATGCTCAGGAACCTGTGGCGTCGCAACTCACTAACATCTGCATGTAACAGATGTCCCTGCGGGGGCATAGAGATTTTTATGACATTGTGGTTAATCCTGTTTCACAGATGCTTCTTCCAGCCACCTCCGAAGGCATGCTAGGGGATTAACCCGGATGTCACAACAAAAGGCTGACGCCACTGGCTGGAGGGCCTCCCTTCAGGGGCACTCGCCGCCGCGTTCTCGAGTTGTATCCGACTGCAGAAAATTACATGTCTGGTTCTTTACACTCCCAGAGGCAGCAAAAGTGCCAAGCTTATCTGCATGTAAGAGTACTACAGAGTGAGCACATCTCATAGCTCGACCAAAGCAAGACAGAAACTGATAACAGAAGTGGATTGGTCTTTTTCGTTTTATAGGGTTTAACGTCCCAAAGCGACTCGGGCTATAAGGGACGGCGTAGTGAAGGGCTCCGGAAATTTCAACCACCTGGGGTTCTTTTACGTGCACTGCCATCGCACAGCACACGGGCCTCTAGAATTTCGCCTCCATCGAAATTTGACCGCCGCGGCCGGGATCAAACCCGCGTCTTTCGGGCCGGCAGCCGAGCGCCATAACCACTCAGCCACCGCGACGGCCCTAAAATAAGTGGAACTGACAGCATCTGTATTGAAGCAGTCCCAAGAGCAGGTTCTGTCCCCATGTGGATGAGTTACTTCTGTAAAGGGCGTCTCATGACATTCAGACATACTTGAGACACATTTCCTTAACTACTACCCATAACTCATTGGGACTTTTGTTTTATTCCCTATTCTCTTTAACTAGAATTATTTTGTAGCGTATATTTAAAGGCTGCCAATTTTCTATCCGAAACCATCACTTTTTTGCTGTTATCTCTCTCTCTTCTAGAAAAGAGCCTACTTCAATTCAACAGCTCACTGACTTTCCATCTTTACGTAGATAAAGCTGGAAAAAGATCAGCCTTCTATCTTTTATTTTCTAACATAGGGTCAAATGCAACAAAAAAAAAGCATTGAGCTATCTGAAGTTAAAGACACAACAGATGTTCGCTTCAATTCTGCAGCTAAAACAATATGCATTTAAGTCTTTTCTGCAGCCACCTTCATGAGATGCATCGGCACCACAACAAAACTTGGTGCCACAACTTTTCTACAGCATATATGCAAGGCTCCCCTTTTTCTCCAAGCAGCAGGACATATAATGTCAACTTCTTTCATCCTGGTTATCAATGACATCAACGGAGCATTATTCACAGGGACATGGGAGATAGAGAAGAAAAAGTAAGCGGAAAACTAGAAGCAAACAGTTATGCCAGGTTGATTATGCCCAGTCAGCTTTGAGAAAGCTGAAGTGACCGCGAAGTATATAGTGAGCACGAGGAAAACGAGACATTAAATGTACGATCACGGACAAGATTGTCAATAAGAGAAAGGTTGCAGTGAGATGCACGTCAACAGGCAATAAGGCCAAAGGCAACATTGACCTTTCTATTGGGCGAGGGAGTTGTCAAAACACCTCCTCTCTGGACTGTCGGAAACGAATTCCCCAACCACTTCCACCATGCTAGGGTGAGGTGCTCACAACAGTCCAGTGAGCTATATGGTAGCACCTATAGAACCCTTATTGCAAAGGTCTCTACTCACAGTGCATGATTGCTCTGGCCCTCCCACTCATTAGAAAGAGAAATGCATTTACTTTTCAATGGTATGCGTTAACAGCTATTATTGTTAGCACGAGTAGAGTGCAGCCAAAAGCAGAGTGCATAAAACAATACTTTCGCTCAACTTGCATGCAGCACGTAAAGGACTACAGACAAATTTTTGCTTGCATGTTTTCTTCGTCTGAATGATGCCTTAGTCGTTAATATACATGTATCCCCCCCTGTGATATATGCCTACGACCGCTAAATAATTTATAATTTAATTTCTTCTTGGCGCACTTTAGGTTTCATCAATCAAACCATGGCTGCGATGTGTAGTTGTTTTTAGGTCACATGTGGCACGAAAAAAAAAAAAATGCAATGTAACTGCTATATGCCGCTTGTCATTCCTGCTCCTGAAGCAGGCTGGTTTAAGAGCTCCAATTGACAAAAACTATATCCATGTTTGTACTGCAGTTTTTTCGTGCCTCACATGACCTAAACGTCAAGTACATAATCACACCATGATTCGGTTGATGAAACTGAAACAGCACGAGAGAAGAAATTCAATTATAAATCATTTAGCTGTTGTAGGCGAATACCATGGGGTGATTGATACATGTACTGTAATGTCCAAGGCATCATTTTGAAGATATCTTGCAACTAGAATTAGGTGCGTATAGTCCTTGAAATGGAGTGTTAATCTCTGCAAGTGCTGAGCAGTTTTGGTGCTAGTGCATATTTAAAACTGGTGCTCAATAATAAAAAAAGACAAATTACACATATTAGAGGCTCACTTGCATGAAAACCTGAAAGACTACAAAGTGCAGCTCAAATAAATTTTAATTTTGCCCACAATATATGCTGAAATTTGAGAAAAAAAAACTGAAATTTTTTATATAAAATGTTCATTTCACTTTGTAATTCAGCATCATCCTTTTATTGGTAGAAATATTTAGCTCAACACAGATTTGAGCAGTCCTACAATGTAGGAAACCAGGCAAATTCACTACCTGTTACGTGTAGCAAAACTTCAAACATATGACATCGACTTTAAAATCACATTTCTCATTACGCAGCACGGTGGTTTCGTTGTAACGATGTGCGAAAGTTATTTTTCTTGCAGAATTGCAATGTAGTTGATGGGGAAAAAAATTCAAAAATGCCGCCCAGAAAAGATTAGCGGATCTTTCCGAGCCTTTCAACACACAAAACTGAACGCACACAACACAACCCTTGCACAGGAAAAGTACAGACACTCTTCAACTACTGCTAAAGGACACAAGCTTTTTACATTATAATCGTTTAGAACTACTGTGCACAAAAACAGTGTCCCACATGCAGGATCCTAGGCATATATACCGTATTTATGTGCATAATTTGCGCCCTTGCGTAATTTGCACACCCTTAACTTATCACCAGGGTTTATATAAAAAAAATTTTTACTCGAATATTTTACACACCGTGCTGCGCTAGGCCACCATCATGCACGCGGGCTCTACCCTATGGCTCCACCCAGTAGCATTCGGATATTCCGCACGTTTGTTCGGAAGGCTTTTTTGAATCTTTTCTGCACTGGGCGTTCATGGTGGCATCGGGGACCGCTGTTACAATCGCGGCAGCACCGGCGGCATCACCACACAGAATGGCCGGCAGCGCTTCCGGGGAGGATCGGCAACTGATAGAAGAAATGACACCGCTGTTTGTTTGGCTGGTGCATGTGACTCGACTACAGACTACGCTTTTCTTGTTGGAGGCTCTTACGGCTTGTGTTTGGTTGTTCGATCGTGTCTTGCAATGGGCTATCACAATTATACAGCAAGTTTCAAACTGCTTGTAATACAGTTCGCGGAGGAAAACGGGAACCGCGCTGCCATCAAGCAGTAAAAAGTGAATGAGAGCCACATTCATTACTGGCGAAAGGAGAAGTCTCAGCTGGAAAATGCCAACCCGCAAAGAAGAGCATTTAGAGGACCTAAGGAAGGCAAATTCCCCGCTGTTGAAGAGCAACTCGTACAGTATGTTAGAGAACATCGGGCCTCCGGTATCGCCGTGTCGTGCGAGATGCTTCAGTTCCAGGCAAGAAAAATTGCACTTGGAAAAGGAGCGAGTCTGTGCTACAACATTCAAGGCAAGCAGAGGGTGGGTGACACGCTTCATGAAACGGCATAATCTGTCTCTGAGACGAAGGACAACCCTCTGCCAGCATTTGCTCCCAGACAATCAAGAGAAGGCGCTGTCATTTTACCGTTTCGTGATTGCGCTGCGCAAGACCGAAAACTTCATCATGTCGCAGACGAGACGCCGCTGACATTTGACATGCCACCCAATACTACAGTGAGTGAGAAAGGGGTCCAACCTGTTGTGGTGAAAACAACCAGCTGCGAAAAACAAAGGTGAACAGTGATGCTGACGGTGACTGCAGATAGCGAAAACTACCACCCTTTGTCATTTTTAAGCGCAAAATGCTGCCAAAAGCGAAAGTGCAAGGACGCATTCACATCTATGTCCATGAAAAAGGATGGGTTAACGAAGCATTAAAGCTTGACTGGCTGGACACTGTGTTGGGAAAACGCCCAGGCGCTCTGCTGCGGCTGCCATCAATGTTGGTTGTTGATAGCTTCAAGGGTCATCTCGCCGACATTGTGAAGCAGGAGTTAAGGGAGATGAAAACAAACCTGGCTGTCATCCCAGGCGGCTTAACATCAGTCCTGCAGCCCATGGACGTTTCCCTTAACAAGCCCTTCAAAGACAATGTGCGCAAATTTCATGTGGAATGGATGGCCAGCGGAAAACATTCCCTCGCTCCTACTGGACGGATAAAGAGGCCTCCTTTGGAGACAGTGAGTGGATTTTAGCAGCGTGGGATACGGTTTCTCCTAACATCGTGCAATAGTTTTAAGAAAACTGGCCTGTCAAATGCGCTCGATGGAACCGAGGATGTGTGTGTGGTGTGATAATTGATTTGCGGTTGCTTTCCCGGACGAAGTTACGAAAGCAAACTTACGGAATCCAGAACTACCAAACAATTGGCTGGGCCGCAAGCGATGGCTCCGTTTTAGCGACTCATTGAGCTTCGTGCAAGCACAGGGGGAGGGGGGGGGGGGGGTGCACGGCCAAGCATGGGGTGCGGGTTCGGGTGCTGACGTATACGCAGCAACATACACTACTATACCAACCAATATCGCGAAATCCACGCGCAATTTGCGCAGCACCCCCTTCTTGGAGCCCTAATTTCTGGAGAAAAAGGAATGCTGCAGCGAAGAACTGCGGAAATTTTGACCACCTTGGGTTAAAGTCTTTAACATGCACATGCGGTACACGGGCCTCTAGAATCTCGCCTCCATCGAAATTCGACCGCCACGGCCGGGATCGCACCAGCGCCTTTCGGGTCAGCAGCCAAGCACCATAACCACTGAGCCACCGAGGCAGCTAGCTACCTTGAACAGCTCGGAGAATAAAAAGGAACTCTCACTACACACATACATAGTCCCAAATTTAAAGTTAGGTGCATTCTAAGCATTCTTTATGTTTCTCACGGAACAGTGCAGATTACTTGTTCTCAGTTCGCGGAATTTAAACTTTTCTGTCAAATAAACTTCGGGGCCTTAGCAACGGCTTGGCAGAGCTGCTCTGACTAGCTTAATGGCGACAGCAACACAAGGTAGATGTGTGCAATTATTTCTGACAACAGGCGTCTCCAGTGCTGCACCCGATTTCTACCCCAAAAACAGATCTGGCCACCACGGTGAAGGGGTGTTTTGCTGTGCAGAAAAGCCAACTCCCAGGGTTTTGCAAAAGGTTTATTGCTGAGATATTTGCATCTGAAAATTTTCTCATCAAAGCAGCACAGCCCTAACTTCCATAGTCACAGGGCTGTGGTCTGCTCGCTGTTGTTCCGTGAAGTCGGCCAGCTGTTCTACTTCTGGAAACTGGTCCTCCTTCGGTTTGCTGAAACCCTTTAGAGTCGACTTACTGGCGAAAATCCTCTCCCCTTGCTTCGGCCAATCACGCCTACAAGTTTCAGGAACCCAAAATATACACAAGGCTGCCCGATTCCCACTTTCCTCTGCACACAGCATCACCTTTTTAGTGCGGAAGCATTCATTAACTCTTTCGTTACCATACCACTAGGCTTTGATTACCAGCGATGGGAAAATTCCAACTGCTATGAGAGTGCGACAGCAGCTGCTACGGACTTGCAGAGTCATCTGGTTTGTTCACACACTGAACTCTAATTTCCTGTGTAACTTGTATTTTTGCAGCAAGGTGGTAATATTTGAAATATGCTTGAAGTTGAGGGTGTGGTGTCGAACACTCCGAGCAAGGCGTCAACATCGAGAACGGCACGCGCTTGAAACAACCCAGTTTCGCGTAATTCTGCTGCGCTTGAAGCACATATTTTTGATGCATCGAGTAAGAGGGACTCCGACGATGATGTTGCATTATCAGATTTTGTTTTCGAAGCTCAAACTGCACTACCACAGCTTGGAACATTGGCCTGTTTATTTTCTTGTTCCTGGTCTGTCTGTGTGAACCGAAGCGCTCCTAAAGAGCCGCTACAATGATGATGAGCCATTTAGTTTGTTCTTCAGAAACTAGTTTTGTTTTCTGTGTAGATTGCAATTTTCCCACGAGATGCGAATTTTTGAAATGGCCTTGAAGCGGACTATACGGCGTAGGGCACTCCCAGTGCGGCGACGGTGCGCGCCCACAAAAACCCCCGTGCACACACGATTCTACCGCATCGGCAGCATTTATTTTCGTTGCATCGAGTAGCAGGGTCTCTGACGGCGATATTGCATCATTGAATTTTGGTTCAGACGCTCAAAACTGCGGAAACAGAGCTCTGGAACGTTGGCCTGTTTTGCTTTCGGTTTCCGGTACACTTGCGCGAGCAGAGCTCTGCTATGAAGTCTCCACGGTGATACGGAGCCATCTGGTTTTTTCAGTTCCATTTTTTGTGTAGATTGCAATTTCCCCACGAGGCGTGAATTTTAGAAGTGCCCTTGAAGCAAAGGTTATGGCGTAGGCCGCTCTAAACACAGCGTCAAGTGCGGGGACGGTGTGCGCTAGAAAAAAACCCCGCTGCACGAGATTCTACTGCATCGGCAGCAGATATTTTCGATGCATTGAGTATCAGGGTCTCTGACGATGGGATTTTGGTCCAGACGCTGGAAAGGCACAAACAGAGCCCGGAACATTAGCCTGTTAGTTGCATTTTTATAACACTGGTGTTATTATAATTTTTCTTGGTTTTTCCTGAAATATTAGTAACAATTGGTATATTTTCTAAAAGCACGCTTATGAAGCTTTATTTTGGCACATAACATAATACTTCAATTTTTTTTTGTCGGATTGTAAAAATCATATCAAGGACGCATTGAAATCAGCCTTTTCAAAGAGCGTAAACAAAAAATTTCTAGCTCAAAAGGTATTTGAGCTATAACATTTACATTCTAGTGCCAAGTTTAAAAATAACGAATAATTTTTTAAATAATTATTTTGGAGAGTTACCGTCATCTAAACACAATTTTTGTTCCTTTTTAATTGTTTGCTGTTTTTGATTTTGTTCACAATATTTAAAACAAATATTTGTGTTGAAATAAATTCTTAGTGGCTTAGTGGCCAAGCTGGTAGAAGGCGCCGTGGGACCTGTGTCGCCAGTGCACACATTACGTCATGATGGCAGCTCACGTGGCATTGCCGCCTCGCTAAGCATGTGCCAGCAGGACTGCATGTGTGCCTCTCGGGCCTCCTTCGCGCTGTGTGCTGACTTCGCCCATTATGAGACTCCGAAGACGGTGTTGTTTATGCATGCGCCGCTCTGGTGGCGGCACAGCTGCAAGGACTCTTGCTGAAGTCGTTTCGATACCAGACTAAACACATGCTTTCGCACGTCTACTCAGTTCAACTACGTTTGCGAGTCTTGCAACCAACGCATCCATGTTGGCTCAACTCTAGGTTGGAGACTTGTTGACAGGGCACTTCAAATGCTCGCAAAGCCTTTTGGTATCCACGACTGTGGTAGGCGATATCAATGCGCAAAATTCCAAGCCGCCATTTTGTGGCATCAATGACAATAGGGTTTTGCCGGTTAAGTTTCGTTTTTATACTCTATTCCATCATGTCAGTATTCAGGCATTTTTTTTTTTATAAAGATGCACGTTAGAATAGAGTAAATACGGCACTTGTGCTATATTTATCTTTCAAAGACATTTATTTTTTTATTTCAATATACTGTCAACCCCAACCGGGGTTTTTACCGGGGTGGGCATACTTGAAAAAATACATAACTTCCAGATAAAACAGTTATAGAACAGTAAGCAGTTGTACAATGAAAAGGATGGGTCTAGTTAAAGCAAGACAAGAACAAACAAGTTCGAGGCAATCAGTTATACAGAACAAAGTATATATCACCAACATTTTAACAATATTTTGTCAGTTTTGTGGCAGTATACTCAGCTCGGCAAGCTCCAAAAATGTGAGGACTGTCGGCTGCATTACAATTGAAGCGTCAAGTGCATTCCATTCGCGCACTGCTCGCGGAAAAAAGGAAAAATAGAATGTGTTATTGCAACAAAAGAATTCATCAAGTGTGAGAGGATGTTTGCGGCGGGTGATTCTGTAGTGGCTTGTTATTGACGAAGTCTCCAGAGTTAAGCTTAAATGAAATGTGCAGAAGTAAGTATAAGAATTTCAAGCGGCGCAGTTTCGATCGGATAGATATAGGCTGAATTCCTGCGTGATGCAGAAGTTCAGTAGGTGAATCTGTGCATCTGTACTGGTTATAGATAAATCGCGCAGCTTTTCGCTGCACACTTTCCAGCGTGGCTACGCTAGTACCTGTATAAGGGAACCATGTGATGTTAGCATATTCTAATACCAGGCGTGTAAGTGTAGTGTATGCCAGAAGCTTTATTTCAGGAGGCGAGTTTTTCAAGGCACGTTAAAGGAAAAACAGTTTGTTCATTGCCTTATTTGCTACGTACTAAACGTGTGTTGTCCAGTTCAGGTACGATGAGAAAGGATGCCCAGATATCGGTATTCCGTAACAGTTCGTAGCGCAGTGTTATCAGAACCATAAGTGAACGTAAGTGGAATTTTTTTCTTTGTGACGGACATAGAAACAGTCTTGTCTTTGTTAATGACCATACTCCAATCATGGCACCACTGAAAAACTTTATTCAAAGCACTATTTAGTTTGATCTGGTCAGACTGATGTTTAATTTCATGATAAAGAATGCAATCGTCTGCAGTCTCATTTGTACTTCATTTTGGTAAGTTATATCATTAATAAATATCAAAAATAAAAGAGGCGCCAGTACAGATCCTTGGGGGACACAAGATACCACGGGAATAATGTCGGAGGTATGTCCGTCGAATTGGACAAATTGGTAACGTTCAGACAAAAAACTGCTGATCCATTGTGTGAAGGGACCATCACCAAATAAATGCTTGAGTTTGTATATCAATTTTTTTGGAAGTCAAGAAAAATTATATCGAATTCCGACTGATTTTAATACCTTGCGCAAGATCACGCATAAATTTAACAAATTGTGTTATAATGGACAGTCCATTTCTAAACTCGTGCTGGCAAGGGTCAATTAGCTTTTTAGCCTCTACGTATTGAGTCAGAAATTTTAGGATAATGTGTTCCAGAAATTTCCTAGATGTACATGTCAGAGATATGGGCCGATAATTATTCGGGGAGTGTTTATCCCCTGATTTGTGGATAGGGATTACTTTGGCGATTTTCCATTCAGAGGGAATACAACATTCACGAATTGATTTCTGGAAAAGAAGACAAAGATATTTGCTGCAAGGCTCGGCGTAACGTTTCAGAAAACCATTAGGAATGTCATCTGGGCCACTACTTTTCTTTTCATCAATATTTAGAAGCAAGGATAGCACACCGGCCTCAGAAATTGTAGGTGTACCGACGAGATGCTCGTGGCCATATTGTTGTGGAGCAATCTGGCAAACGTGGTTTTTATCAACAGTGAAGACTGATTGAAAATATTTGTTGAACGAATTTGCTTTAAGTTTGCCGTCCAGAGATGACGTCGGAAGACTTATCTTTTGCTTTGTGCCCAAGTAACGCCAAAATTTGCTTGGTGGAGTTTTAATAAGTTTTGTAATGTAGTGATGCAGAAATGTTCTTTTGCATTTCGAGTTGCATGTTTAAGTTGCATATTTAATGAATTACGGCGAGAGTGGTAGTCAGGGATGGTGCGAAATTTGTTCCGCTGTCTGAGTCTTTTGATCCGTCGTTTAATATGAATTATTTCACGCGTGATCCAGGGATTCTGGTTTTTGACAACTTTCGAACTGTTGGGACGAAGCTTTCCATACAATGCATACAAGATTTTTAAAATCTGCCAGACGCTGTCAATACTTGACTGCTTATCAAGACATAAATCGGAAAAGTTCTCGTATTCATGGACGAGATAAGTCACAACAGCATCATCATTGGCCCTATTAAATGCGAGGACACATTTTTCAGTACGATCCGGGCTAACAAGGTTAGTTATAGGCAATGTACACAGTATTAATTCATGGTCTGATAGCCCTTGAAGTGTTTCTACTGTTAAGGCACTGCTTGGAAAGTGATCGCTAATGAAGGATAGGTCTAGAATGGATCTGGTTTGGTTATAGACACGCGTCGGAGTGTCAACAATCTGCGTAAGGTTGAACGTGAACAAGAAATCTATCATCAGGTTATTTGTAGCATTTCCGGGGTTAAGAGATTTCAAGTTAATATCTGGTAGATTAAAGTCCCCAGCCATGACAATTTTCCCGCCAGGGGTACGTCTAAGCATGTAGTCGAACAATGGGTCTAGATACATTACATCGGCATTTGGAGGCCTAGACAGCTCCAACGTGAACAATGCCATTGGTTAAATGGATCTTGCACCATACAGCCTCAACACCTGCCACTTCCGGCATAATGGAGGATACTATTGCTTGTTTAAGAAGAATTGCCACGCCCCCACCTCTAGATTGTCTTTCCTTGCGAATAACTGTATATCCGGGTGGGACAAATTCAGTCTGAAATGCCAGGATGCAACCATGTCTCAGTGATGGTTACAACGCCAGGCTCAATAGCCAGGAAAGTAGCCTCCAGTTCAGGTACCTTATTAGCTATGCTGCGGGCATTCAAGTTGAGGAAGGTAATCTGCTTTTGCTTCTGGTCGTTCGAGATTCTTGTTGCGGTGTTTCGTTTTTTGTTTCTATTTCTACAATGTCATTTCGGTTGTTATCCCAAGCAAACAGTTGTCCATTTATTCGCACTTTATCGTAGGTGAAGAATACTTTTTCTTTGCGGTCGCGATTTTCTTTTGTTCGGTCCCATATTTTTTTTTCTGGTATCACGAACAGCATGTGAAAAATCTTCACTAATAGAAAAGCCAGAGCCTTTCAATTTCAAGCATTGTTTGAATATGCTGACCTTATCGCGGTAATCGATAAGTTTCATGATTACAGGTCTGCATTTTGTTGGATCACCTTTGTCTGGTTTTCCAAGTCTGTGTATTCTCTCGATTCCTGAAATATTAAGCCCTAGCAGATCCTCAAATACAGTATCTTTAGTAGATTGGAGCAGCGTTTCAGTAGTTTCATTCGCATTCTCTTCAATGCCGTACACAGTGATGTTAGAACGACTTTTATTTTCTAGATCATCAATTTTTTTTGTCATAACTGCAAAGTTTTTCTCGAGCTCAGCTACTCTCTTTGTGTAAGCCGATACTTGTTTTTCGAGCCCAGTTAATTTTTCAAGTTTCTTGTCATTTGCGCTGAGTTTCTGGTTAGTGAGAGTTTTCTCCGCCTTGATTTCTTTAATATCATTCGCAATGGCCTTCAGTTGATCAGCACGCGAAGAGTCTCCAGGGCCGGGGTTAGATTCAGTCACCTCCCAGTAACAGAAGAAATCGCAGTGAAAAACAGATGCACAAGAGTACATCCACTAGTGGCCGCGGGCACGGCAGCAGTATCAAGCACACATTGTTACTACGAAATGATTTGCCGTGGCATTTCCTCACCTGGACGAGGAACAAGAAAGGGTCGGTGATCTGCATCTTGACGCAACTGCCGTGCCCACTGCCGAGTAGACAGTCGGTGCCTTGATTTATAGAGCCAAATGTTGGTGCTGGTGGCGATGAGTTTCCAGGTTCCGACAGAGTGTCGCCGACAGCCACGATACTGTAGTAATGGTGATCCACTGAAGATAGATGCCGGTCCGTCGGCGCATCGCAGGTGAGTGCAGGACTTGTCATTGCCGGCAGCAACCGAAGAGATACCTGGACGAGGAACAAGAAAGGGTTGGTGATCTGTATCTTGACGCAGCTGCCGTGCCCACTGCCGAGTAGACGGTTGGTGCCTTGATTTATAGAGCCAAATGTTGGTGCCGCTGGCGACGAGTTTCCTCGTTCCAACAGAGTGCCGCCGACGGCCACGATACTGCAGTAACGGTGACCCACTGAAGCTAGATGAGGTATCAGATTTTCGCAGACGCCGCAGCGAAGTTGAAGCCGGTCCGTCGGCGCATCGCAGGCGAGTGCAGGACTTGTCATTGCCGGCAGCAACCCAAGTGATACCTGGACGAGGAACAAAAAAGAGTTGGTGATCTGCATCTTGACGCAGCTGCCGTGCCCACTGCTGAGTAGACGGTCGGTGCCTTGACTTATAGAGCCAAATGTTGGTGCTGCTGGCGATGAGTTTTCTGGTTCCGACAGAGTGCTGCCGATGGCCACGATACTGTAGTAACGGTGATCCACTGAAGCTAGATGCGGGATCAGATTTTCGCGGATGCCACAGCGAAGTTGTAGCCGGTCCGTCGGCGCAGGTGAGTGCAGGGACTTGTCATTGCCGGCAGCAACCCAAGCGATACCTAAGCGAGGAACAAGAAAGGGTTGGTGATCTGCATCTTGACGTAGCTGCCGTGCCCACTATGTACAATGGGCTCTCAGACTGTACACAATATGATAAAATGGGTTCTCAGACTGTACACACGCAAACTGATGGACTTTAGTATTATTTTAACCATGAGAAACGTGCTCATTCAAAGGGGCTAACACCACTAACAGCATTCACACACTAATGTCACTAGCAGTTTGGATGCCTCTGACTAACAACAGACAGGCCAGAGAGGAGAGAAAAGTGCAAGCAGTACTGTTAGCGTACGTAAGTTTCAAAATGGCACAGATAGGTATAGTTAAAGAGACAGTCATTCATGCGAGCTGATGATGGATCTTGAATGCAAGTCTAAAGGAATGAGCACAGTCCTTTATGTCCGATCACATTTGCAAGAAGAGTTTCAATATCGTTCCCATTATGACCTTACACGGAAGTGCATTTTTTCAGTGCAGCTGCATGTTGCGCTACTTTTGCATTGTCATTTCTGGGGCCTAACATCCTGAAACAACACATGGGCTATACCGTAGTGAAGAGCTCCGGATTAATTTAGACGTGCTGGGGTTCTTTAAAGGACTAAAGCCACCAAATTGTTGCTTGCGTGTTTTCTTCTTTCAAACGATGCGTCATACATTCGTATACATAGAGCACCCTGTGGTGTTCGTGTACGACCGCTACATAATTTATACTTGAATTTCTGCTTGATGCTGTTCCGGTATCATGGACCAAACGACTGTGATGTCAAGTTGATGTTTTGGTCACGTGATCCACTAAAAAAACTAATAATCGCCGACAGGCAATTTTTTGTCATTGCAGGTCTTAGGGAAGAGGCTGGATTAAATGTCGTAGTGAATTAAAACTACATATCTGAGATTATGTTAGTTTTTCTAGTGGATCACGTGACCAAAACAACTTGACGTCACAGTTGTCGTTCGGTCGATGAAACCGAAATGGCGTAAGAGAAGAAATTTAATCACTAATTATTTAGTACAGTCAACGACCGAATTCTCAGACATGCCCGATATTTCAAACGTCTTCTCGGCACTGCCACGAGCCCCATAGAATCAATGTATAAGGACATCTGAAATTTCGGATGCTTGAACCCCCCTGTCCAATTTTCCTGACTTTTTGAAGCGACGGAAGGCCCTCGGAAGGTCCTTTGGCTCCTCGCGCAGCGGTCTTGTGAAGGAAATCTACATGCAGCCGAAGCATATCACCGCTTTGAACCACAACTAGCCAAATCTAGCCGTCGCACACCAATTTGGTCTGGACACGCTGGCTATGTTCACCAGCACCGCCTCGAGGCATCGTTTCGTTTCCGCCACAGAGTTTCTTACTATTAACTAGAGGGAAAGCTGGCAGCACTGCACCTCAGCCACCATGGGCGCTCAAAGCATCATGGGGCGTTAAGCTACTTGGTGTGGGACAGTCGGTTTTTTTTTCAGGAACACAGTGGCGTTACCGAGACGTACCATTCCGACCACTTGCACACACGCAGACGACTTTGGCACGAATGTAGTGCGCAAAAGCCATAGTAGCGAAAACGCAACAGCACACGACAACAACAATAGGTTTTTGTTTTCCAAAATTACATTAAAAAACCTGCTAAGGTATTGAAGCGACAACATTTTTTTAAAACATATTTCTTTTTAAAAGTGCGCCTGTTAAGCACGAAATATTGGCTCTTGTGGTCTGCAATACTAGGCCACTGGAAGAGCAAGCGATTGCTTATTTTGGGCAAACTTTACATTTACATGCTTTTTTTGCTCGTTTGTTGCAATTTAATACAGGATATTGAATGTTAGGATATGCTTGATTATCAAACCATGTTTGTTTTTTCTTTATTTTTTTGCCAAAAGTTGTTCTGCAGTCGGTAGCTCTTCGCATCATGATGCTTAAAGCGCCCATGGTGGCTGACGTGGTCTCGAGGAAGCTCCATGCAAACTCCCATAGGCGGGGCGCCAGCTTTCCCTCTAGTTAAAGGGGCTGTGAAGGGGGCTCTAATAAAGTTGCGGCATGCCAGGGATATTGAAGCACGCCGCTTCACGAATAGTGTCCAGCAAGGATTTTTTAAATGCGCTTTGTAAAGCTGAGTCATCTGTAGTTAAAACTTGAATTTCAGCGTCTTCGCGCCTTTCCCTCTCCTCTCGTCCCTTTTTGCACGCTGGAAGGCAGGCGCTCCTTCGCCGACCCCCCTCTGGGAGCGGAGCTTCCCGACCCGCCGGAGATAAGCGGCTTATTGGCCGCGGCCACGGTAGCTGCCCGACGTCTGAAAGAATCTAACCAATTGCCACTTCTCACCTTGTCTACGCAGATGCGGGGGACGAAGGAGGGTGCGAGTAAGAAAAAGTCGCAGGGAAGGGCTCGCCAACTTTGACGCGTGATTGTGGGTCGTCGGCTGCGTGTAGAAGAGTAGTATTTGGCTCTGGTTTTCATGACAACATAGTGCAGTGATTAAGTGAGTTAATGTGCTCTCCTCGGAAGGCGTTTCAGAGCCCCTTTAATAGTAAAACTCTATGGTTTGCACAGACTACATTTTGGTTAGCCTGAGGTGTGCGATTGTGCTGTTGCGTTAAGTGTGCTCTGCAACACTAGGCCCAGGTGCATCGACGCTCATCAACAAACTCCACTGTTCGCAACTTGAGGATTTCGCTTGCCTGTGATGGCCCCCACTCAGTCTTCGTCGTCCTCGCCGATGGCATCGAAGCGCTGAAAACAGTACCGTCGGTTAACGATGGAGAAGAAAGCCACCATTATTAAGCAAGTCATGAGCGGGCGATCGCAGGCTGACATGGGCAAGGAGTTCGGTATTTCTAAGCAAACAGTTTCGGATTTCCTCAAGAACAAGGGCAAGGTTTTGAAAGCGGCTGAAAAACCATCTGGTGCCCAAAAAAAAAGAATGCAAGCCAAGGTGTTCATCCAAAGCTTTAGGAAGCTCCCGTTGTGTGGCTTAATTCTATGATTGCAAAGCGGTTGCTGTTCTTGGGCTGCATCTTGAAAGAAAAAGCGGAAACTCTCGCGGTTCAAATGGACACTGAGGATTTTAAGTTTGGTGATGGATGGTTTAGGAACTTTATACATCGGAATGACCTCAAGTTCAAGAAGACGTGCGGTGAGAGTGGTGCCTTCGACAGTGCAGTTAATGGGCAGTACCGCAACGGAAAACTTCAGTCTCTGTTGCAGCAGTTCTCTGCTGAGAATGTTTTCAACTGCGACGAAACTGGTCTGTTTTATAAGATGTTGCCGGAAAGAATGCTCGCTTTTGCTGGTGACCCATGCCATGGTGGCAAGCATAGTAAAGAACGGCTGACCATTCTCGTCGGCAGCAACATGCCTGGCAGCGAGAAGCTTCCCTTGTTAGTAATCGGGAAGTCGAAGAACGCGAGGTGCTTTAAAGGGGCAATGCTGCCAGTGTAGTTCTGAACTTCTGAACAGACGTGTCGTGCTCTTCATTGACAACTGTGCCGCTCATTGTCACATAAAGAACTTGAAGGCTGTCCAGCTGGAATTCATGCCACCCAACACGACTGCAATCCTCCAACCGATGGACCAAGGCGTCATCCACAATCTAAAACTTTTGTACCATTCACGGGTACTCAACCGCATGGCGCTGTGGGCGGAAAATGGCAAAGGCTACAACGTTGACCTTTGGTCTGCTGTTGGAATGCTTGCGGATGCATGGAAGGCTGTGAGCTAAGACATGATTCGCAACTGTTTTCGCCACGCGGGCTTCGTACTCGCCACAGAGGCTGCAGACTTGCCTGAAATCAACAATGTGATTGACGTGTGCCCGCCCATGGACAACGTGATAAACGGCCTCCGCTCTGCTGGGGTTTCCATACCCACGGAAATAACTTTTGAACAGTTTGTTGGCGCTGACAACGAGCTCAACTTCTGCACATAGCTAACTGATGAGAAAATAGTCCATCAGGTTGTGGGGGATTCGGAAGACTCTGATGTTGAAAATGAGGAGCCAATGCCTGCGCCGCCAACGAGCGCCGTGTTGACGTGAGCATTGTTGACGCTTTCATCGGAGTACAGTGGTGACATGACCCTTGCTCAGATCAAGGCGGATATGATCGCACGCAAGCATAACGCCGTCCAAACAATAATCAACAAGTTCTTCAAGCCACTGCAGCAATAACACTGGCTGCCCCGACGACACAACATAATAAACCGGCAGTCGGCTGCATACAGAGTTTTTGAACGCCTCTTTTCATAACTACTTCACTGATCCTTTGGCAGGGTTTCGGATGCCTGGCCCCTGACCCTCTAGATCTGAGAAAAAAAGAAAAAAGGTGCGTTTTTTGCATGCATTCATTTTTTAAGACTGCCTGAATTTTCGGACATTTTTACGGTCCCTAGAGGGTCCGAAAAATCAGTCGCTTGACTGTAGTTGTAGGCAAATACCACCCTGTAATCCATGTATTCTAATGTCTAATGCATCGTTTGACAGAAGAAAGAACGCAATAAAATTAGGTGCCTATAGTCCTTTAAGATGCGCTGACATTGCATGGCATACAGGCACTTTTTGCATGTGCTGTGCAGCAGAAGTAGCAAAAAAAAATTCAATTTTTTCTGATCTCCGAGTGTAGGTGGTATGCACTAGTGTACAGCCGCACCACTGGCCACCACGCTTGAGGTGCACGTCGCAAACAAACTCCTTCTCCCCAATATGTTTTCTTCGCGTGTCGCACTGCCGCTTGGAGTCCGTGTGCGTCAGCGATTTGGTAAGGAGTTGCCGTGCGCGGCAGCTAAAGAGAACTATGTTGTTAACGAATGATGCCACTTCAATGGGGCAGCTCCCTTATTAGCGCTGCTCATGCTGGCCAAGAAAATGAGCGCAGCGACGAAAGTTGACCGCAGGTTTTGTTCCCCTAGATTCTGGGATCGAACCTCGGACAGTGGCCAGTGACAACAGCGCTTCTGTGAAACCAGACGGTCACATGCAGTTCAGAAACATTCACGGGGAAGAAATCGGTGAAGCGGCCTCTTGCTATGGCGTCTGGGGTGCATGAGCACACCAGGTAAATCTCTGAGAAAAGGCGCCAATTCTCTCTCGTACGAGAGTCCTCTGCATACAACGCATACATGTGAACCGACATTGAAAGCCTTGTTGCCACCTTGGAGCAGTCGTTCTTTTGCACAAAGGTGGTCTCAGATAGTCACAACCACCGCTCGTACAGCAGCAAACAGGACAATGTAGTGATCACTTTTGCACTGTGCGCGCTGTCGACAAAATTCGACACGAGAGTACCTGGTAGCAAACACTTGATAGACCAAGCTTCATCAGTGTCGCATATCTTTTTTTGTGCCAGCTTCTGAGAACGCACAGTGCAGAAATTAGTGCGCTGTTTTGGTAGGCATCGAGGCTGCCATGCCAGCTTGTGAGCTTGCACAATTACCCTGACGCAAGAACAGATTCCACATTGACTACGATAAAAAGACACCGCCCGGGTGGTCTCGACTCCACCGAAAAAATTAAGTGCATGCACCAAGAATGCAATTCAAGATCAAAGAAAGCATGATGTCACATCATTTCATTAAACATTCAAGCTAACTTCAGTGGCCATCGTGCACTAGTTTAGGATGAACTTTCTTCAAAAATTTCAGTGGTTAACCTAAGATTAAAATCTGAAGCATTACATCAATGTCAGATATGTAGTAGAGCTCAGAAATGAAGGGCTCTGTGTAGATACGCAGTGCAGTTATGAAAGGAGCACCACACATGCGCCACAGCTGTAGAGAGGCCAGGTCATCAATCTCTTCCCTGTGAATGTGCCTAAACTACATGCGGCTCTACGGTTAATTTCACAGAAGTGCTGCTGTCATTGACCACCATCCGAAATTAGACGCCAGAATCGAAGGGGACCAAACCCGCGACCAACTTTCCTTGCTATGCCTGTTTTCTCGATTGGCTCAAGTAGCGCTAACAAGAGCAGCTGCCCAATCGCAACGTTCATTTATGACGTAGTTTAGTGCGGCTATTGTGCCCAGCAACTACTGCCCGAGTCTCCAATGCATGCAGATTCCAAACGGCAGTCTGAATGCGACACGCGAAGAAAACATGCTTGCGGAGCAGGAGTTCGTCTGCTACGTGCACCTCAAGCATGGCGGCCGGTTGCGGCAGACTGCAGCACGGCAGCTGTGCACCATTGCATTCCACTGATAATAATAGTATGCTAAAGAACGGGAGTATGTTAAACATACCGCACATTGCCCGGTGACGCTGGAGATGATCAGCATGCCGCTAACAAAAATCCAGAAAATTGTACTGAATGGGAAGATATTTGCTGTCCCCCGAGGATACTAAAAGGGTTTTATAACTCATCCCAAGACTTTTGAGAATAAACACATTCAAGTTTCAGCAAGTAAAATAGGCTTCAATGAACTGCTCTAGCATCATTTGACCTCGTGTAAATGTGTGAATAAGGCAAGCAACTACAGGACTAGAATGGACAAAAAGTTCCTATTCTAGAGGAGAGCTTATCACTAGGAAGGCAAGCAAGAAAAGCAGCACACAGGAAAAAGCACCTACCATTTGTTTTTGCATCTGCAAAACACCAATCAAGTCCCAAAAATGGATGGCTATTCTCTTGCAGCAGCTAGTATAGCGGCAGTAATAAGCTATCAAAAATGCACTTTGCCTCATTTTTCAGTAAGCTCAGGAGTGTTTCCATGCATAAAGGAATCTACCACCACAGAGGCTTTTGTAAAGCACAGTAAATTACTCAATGGCACATGAAATTCTACGATGCTTGGAACAATGATAGGGACAAAACTGAATCTAAGCCAAGTTGCAGTAAAACAGAACTTCAACAAAGCATTCATGCTTATGGATCAAAATATTTTACATGGTGTAAGCTGGTGCCATAAATTAATGTATAAACTAGATTCTAACGTACACCTGTTTTCTAGAAGAAACTCGCCTAAATATGGCATGCACATTAGAACCTAGTGTGAAAATAAAACTAAGTCAGCAACACCCTAGTTATCACATAAAAAAATGGCAGCTTGACATTTCTTGCGCATCCATATCGCCTACCGCAGTCGTGGATACCGATAGGCCTCGCCAGCACCTGAAGTGTCCCTTCAGCAAGGCTCCAATCTGGCCTGAAGCCAACAAGAAGCATCGATTGCGAAACCGGGTTGGGAAAAAAAAAGACAGCGGCGATCTTGAGAGTGGAAGCAAGTGGCAATGGGACTGTATAACGTGCGTTTGGTAATCCTGAAACTTGTGTACGTGACTGGTGGGAACAACCAGCAAGCCAAATCAGAAAGGTTTCAACGTGCTGAAGAGCTTGCAGACTTCGTGCAACAACAGTGAGCAACCATAGGCCTGTGACCTAGGAACTCTTGAACCTGGCAAAGCAGAAAGTCCAAACATGGAAGACAACGATAGGTGATGATTTTGCCGGCCAGATGGGAAAGACAGGGGAGGGGGTAGCACTGTGGAGGCATTACAACTGAAGGCACTGCATTTTTTTCTGACTGAAAAAACAGGTGCGCATCACAATTGAGGACACGTTAGAATCCAAGTAAACATGACATTTTTTTGCACAATTTGCACACCACAGGAAAGGAAATCTAGCAGCATAGCAGTTCGACCCCTGAATAAGCAAGCTCCTTTATAAGCACAAAACAAAATGCTTACAATTTAAAGAACAAACTGATTGAAGGGGACTGTTAATAAACATTCAAAAGCTTTTGGTTACTAAACTAGCAAAGCCAAAATGATAAAGCACCCTCCACTGCCTAAACCATGTATCACAAGTGTTCCTAAATACTGGACCATATAACAAGTTGTTTATTTACGAAAAGCATTTTGTGCAATCCTATAAACCTTAAGAGAACATTACAAGAAAAGCTCATGATGAAGTAAACATACGAGGCACACAGCTCATTACTAATGACTGTGAAACAGAAAAAAAAATTTTCTTTTAGTAGCTCAGAACACAATGCAATTTTTACTCTGTTCTGTCCATTTCGCTGTCGCCATTTAACTCATAGGTATGACCATAACACAAGGCCACACCCCTTGCCACTCGCATGACCTTTGCACTTGTCCCGATGACTTATTAAAATTTTCCACTTTGGCAAATGAAAGCTCATCTTTGGCAAAATGAAAGCCTTCAATTTTGAGTTACCTCATGTTCCTGAACAAATTGTTTCAATAACCACCCACCAATCATTTCACGAAAATGTACTCAAACATTTTAAACATCACTGAATTTACTTGTCTACTGTTTGTTTGCTTTGCATCCTTGTTGTTTGTTGCAATCTTTTTACAGATTCCATTACTATGTGTAATTGACAGCACTGAATAATGCTATTACTAGCTTACATTTATATTTTTGTCTAACCTCTTAAGTTGATCTTGCTATTTTTGTTTACTATTACCAATTCCCTTATGGAAACAGTCACTTACTAATGGTCACAATTCCAGCATTGATGAAAAAAAAAACTTATTCTTCATGGCTAATTAAATTATGCAACAAAAGTAAGGCAACAGACAACTATTGAAAAAGCATACATGTTAACAAGAACACCTGGTGAAAAAACGCAAGCAGAAGCACAAATTTGAGCAATAATGCCATGAATTGTGACCGGCTATCACAATACTTCAGCTTTATAGGATAAACACATTTCGAGCGAGGAAGTAACTGCATTCATGAAGGTCACTGCTCTGTCATTGTTTCTGTACGTTGTCATGCAATGAGGCAGTTATGCAACCAAGTTTGACAAGTTATCAAATATCAACAGGTGGTCAACCATGGTTAGCTTGAAGCTGTCACTATAATGCCGTTCAATAAATATTTAGCCAACCTGCCTGTGTACCATTAAAATGAAACCATCATGATATGACTGCAGGACAAACATTAAGAAGTCACAAAGGTAGCCTTGCCAAACACAGAGTAGCAGTGTATAAATATCACTTGGTGCCAATGCCTATTTACGAACACACATGTAAACACACCATGTATGCAGACCCTTAAGGTGTTAAGTGGGCAACGGTAACATGGTAACGCCGGGGCAACATGAAACTTTCAGAAAAGCCAAGCAGCTTCGATCGCTCGCAGACCACGAAATAAACAATGCTATAAACGGTATATGACATGGAAACACAGCAGAAAGGTTCAGGAAAGCGGTTACGGCGCGGCATTTTTGACGGCACGCTGCCCGGCTGGCTCGTGCATCCCCTACCACGTGAGCTAGAAGTGAAAGGTAGCGCGTGCGTTGGTGTGACCAACACGTGAGCTAGAAGTGAAAGGTAGCGCGTGCGTTGGTGTGACCAAGCTGTGACGCTCTATGGAGCAGGGCTCGCGGCGGCCGATCGAGGCCTGCTCCACGGTGTGCGGCCAACCGGCGCGCGCCGGGAAGGCGTGCCCACACTCACCGCGGGGTCTCGCTGGAAGATGACAACCCGACCACCTTTGTCGCCCGTCGCCAGCAGGTCACCGTCATGGTTGAACTCCACGCATGAAATTATGTCCGCTGCATGTAAGGAAAACGAATAAACTGGCTTCTTGCTCTGTTTACGATTCGCACTCGTAGTATAGCACGCACCAGGCCCTGCTGCCCGGCATACGCAACAAGTGTACTGCCAAACAGCGAGCGAGCCGGAGAACGCGACGACAGTTGCGCAGGTCGCCACAGACCGAAAGGCTGCGCCCACTGGCCAGCCAGGGCGCCGGTACTTTCAGCACGTCTGAGACAACAACAAAAACTTTGGCTGCGCGACCAAGGTCACGCATAACGTACCCGCCGTTCATCACCCGTCTGTCACCGCGCCCCAGTGACCGGAGGCGGTCGCGGGCGTTCAGATACGCTGAAATAATGCCCCGTTAGCTGCCGCTCGATTAAAGCATCCCAACTACAGGCGCACTTGGCGCCAGGGACCTTCCAGTACTTTCAGACACTATGAAACGTGCAGCATATTATGCAACGCGACTCCTACAGAGCCACTGAGACGGCTCACAAGATGAGCTGCACAAATCGGCGAGGAAAGCAGAGATAAAGCACATCGGCAACTTTTCCACTGAACTTCTCCAAATTTGACCGCTGATTAGGCCTTGCATAGCGGCCACAGTGCACTTACCTTCTGTTACATCGTCGTCTAACGTCCCCTTCACTTGAGAGAAACACCACTGGATCTCTCCATTACCTGAAACACGTAGTAAACATCCACAGTGAAACGTCTGAACGGTAGTCGCTGGCCGGCGTCAAAGCGACTGCCATTATCGCAGTTGCACAGGAGAACAGTTTTTTTCAAGGCTGAAGCATGTATTTACCTGCCATTACAACCGCAATAAATAACGCGAAGAGTCCTTTGTACTTCTTGAAAAATTAACTAAAAGTGCCTGAGGCCTCTAGACACGTAAATTTCATTCGATGGCTTTAGATTTATAAACCAATAGTAGAAAACGATTCCAAGATGGCGCACTCTCCGACAGAAGCGCCTAACCGACGTCACAGAGCGATGCACGCAGGGAAGGGTGCGCTTACTTTATTTGTGCATTTTACTTTGGAATTTCCAGCGCGCTAGTTCTGGTTCTGACGGCCGCTGTTTTGCACGAAGCAGAGCTTTGAACGAAAAAGTTAGAACCAATAAGCTTCACCAATTATCCTACGGTGACACGCATAGGTATTAAAGTGCGCAAGGCTTTGCATCCGCATCAACAACCAAGTGACAAGGTGGCTCAGAAAGGAGCATAGAATGCGTTGCGGCCTTGTTTCGAACGCAATAACCCACCTGGAGTACTAACGTTTCCCAGATAACTGGCTCCTAGCTTTGGGATGGCCGGCAATGCTTCTCAAGGTGACAGTACAGCCCGATCTCCAGTATGTGTGGTCCATTCTATCGGAATGCGCGCGCAGTGCGCGTGACGTCGCGTGCACTGCACGCGACTGCACGCGACGTCGAATGCTAAACCGCGTGATAAAAACACCAAGCAAAGAAGACGTGCCAATTTCGCCTGCTGGACGCTTTTTTTTTTCATTCCAACAGAATTTCTACCGACATATTCAGGTTTTATTAAATACCTATTTTATTCAGACCGTGTTCCCATTTGCTACACAACGTCGCAGGAACCTTTCAGAACATTGCTGTAGGTACGCTACCTGCGCGTGCTTCTCAAAGTGTTTGCAACCGTGTGCCATTTTTTCCCACTAAAACGTCGGTATTCTCTTGAATCTTATCGCAGTCCGGCTCAACACATATGACGGCGGACAAAAGAGGTATCTCGAGGCGGCCTACGTGCCGGGCACAGATAAGGCACACCTCCCGAACAGCTGACTGCCAACAGCAGACGCCGCGGGCTGCGCTGTGACAGCACGCGGGCACACGGTGACGCTGGGTCGGCCGACCTGCAGCGTGGAACACGGTTCCGTTGCAGTCGACAAGCGAATGCTAGGCGGGGGGAGGGGCAGTGTGTTGTGCCGGCGCAAAGGGTGTCGTCAAGGCCGCCGCCACCTAGCGTGGAGCACACAAAAATATGCACTTGTTAGATCACGTGACGGGGCCGCCATCGCTCATGTCGTGTGGGTAAGTGCTTAGAACCGTGCGCTGCTTATTTGTGCGGCCCTCGTACAGTGCACCACCGAAGCCGCCAGCTGCCGGCCCGATCCGTCCCAGCACCATGAATATGCCGTGGAAGATCAAGGAGTTGGTGGATAAAGCGTAAGTAGGTCGTCGGCCGGTTGCCGATTCCAGCTGGTGGGTAGGCCTAGGCTGGCTCCGCCGGATAGTTTTTCCCCGTCTGCTGATGACGGGACTTGTCTGCGCAGCACCAACATGGTGATGAACTACACCGAGATGGAGGCCAAGGTGCGCGAGGCGACCAACGACGTGGCCTGGGGTCCGCCGGGCCAGCTGATGCAGGAGATTGCGCAGGCCACTTTCTCATACGACCACTTTCCCGAGGTGATGGGCATGCTGTGGAAACGTATCCTGCAGGACAACAAGCGCTGCTACCGGCGGCCGTACAAGGGCCTCCTCTTGCTCGACTACCTTGTGCGAAACGGCTCCGAGAGGGTCGTCACGTCGGCACGGGAGCACATTTACGATCTGCGGAGCCTCGAAAACTACTCGTTCATCGACGAGATCGGGAAGGACCAGGGCGTCAATGTGCGCCAGAAAGTGAAGGATCTGATTGACTTTATTCAAGACGACGAGAGGCTACGCGAGGAGCGCAAAAAGGCAAAGAAAGCTAAGGACAAGTACATCGGCTTGTCCGGCGAGTCGCTGGGCTTCCGATACAGCGACCGCAACAAGTTCGATGACATGGACCACGGGCCCCGGCTGGGCCGCCGGCACAGCTTCGAAGACTCGCCCGACAACAGCAACGACGAGGAGCGCGACGAACGGCCTGGTGGAGGCGTGACGTACCGCGACGAACCGAGGACGCCTAGTTGGAAGCCGCAAGCCAAGAAGCTGGACATGGGCGCTGCTGCGAACTACGGCCGTGAGGCCTCGCCGCCTGCAAGCCCGGCCGCCACCACGGCGGCGGCGCCGCTGCCAGTGCCGAGTGTGCCGGCGGCCGACTTGCTGGGTGACATTGCTAGTACGCCGACCGCAAACGGCGACTTCGCCGACTTCAGCCAATTCCAAAGCGCAACGGCTGCGCCACCCAGGTAGGTTCCCCGCGCCGCTGCCCTACCGGCCGGCGTCATAGCCCGGCTTGTGTCTTTGCAGCGCCCAGGACGAGTTCACGGACTTTGCGTCCTTCACCCCAACAAGCAGCATTCCTACCGGCCTGATTGACCTGCCCGTGCAGGCAACCAGTGTCCAGCCCAGTTCGCTAACAAGCCCCGCCGCGCCGCCCGTCCTGTCCAGCGTGCAGCCGAGTCTGCACACGAGTCCCATCTCCCAGCCTGTCCTGCAGGCTGGCCCGCTGGCTGGCCTACAGCCTGTAATCCCGGCCAACCCACTGGCAGGCATGCAACAGACCAGCCCCCTGACTCCACTGCAACCACCGCTGCAAACGAGCCCCCTTGTCACTGGCCTGCAGCCGCCGTCAGGCGGCATGATGGGCCTCCCAATGGGCTACCCCTTGGCAGCACAACCAGCCACCTTCCACATGGGATACCACCTGCCGCCACAGGCTGGCCTTGCCCAGCCTGTGGCCTTCCAGGGGCTACCAGGTCTCGTCCGGCAGTCCAGCCCTGGGTGCACACCTTTGACACCGAGCCCTGCCAGTGCAGCACCCTCTGCGCTTGGGGGACCAATGGGTGGCCAAGCACCACCAGGAAAGTGTGGAAAAACGTGGGTGGACTCTGGTAGCATTAACATCAGTGTGGACAACCTGAGCCTGACCAGCAAGTACGCGAAACCGGCAGCACCTTCCATGAACCAGCTGGCAGCAGGCAATTCCTTGGGACGACTGCAGTGAGGCCTCCAAGGCAGAAGTCTTGAGCAGGGTGGGGCTTCGGCCCCCGGGGGAGCTCGTGCTGGTCACATATCATGCGTGGGGGCCTCTGCCCTTGGACCGGTGCTTGTCTTCCATTGTTTTCCCCCTCCCGTAACCCAGGACAGGCAGAGAAAATTGCGCTCAGTGACACTGTGGTCACCCCCGGGCTGAATAAAGCAATAGAACAAAGCAGCTCCAGGGCCAGCCTGCCTCCCCTTGACGGCCGTATATTTTTTAATAAAAGCCTGGCCACTTGTTGACATGTGTCGCACTAGTGACTCTTGGGCGACGGCTGGTGTTGGGTCTTCTGTTGAGCCTGTAGACGCTCAAGCTTCTCCAGGCTAATGCTCTGCAAGGGCAACAGCTTTGGCTTGCACAGCACAGGGCGCACACAGCTTTCACGGCACAGCAGCCCCCGGCTGGGCACCACTTCGTGCACCGCTGCTCCTGCACAGTTGTGAAAGTGCGTTGCTGGCTCTTGCTTTTTTTTCTTCACTTTTCTAGATGCTCATCTACCGTTGTCTGTGCCATCTCTGAAGTCACTCAATACTGAAGAGCAGTATCTAGTGACTTCAAAAACTGTGCACCACTTTAAAGACTGTCCTTTTGGCAACCTCAGCCAAATTGCGAAGCACTGATTACTGCCACATACTGTTTGCTGATCAGGTGCACTGTCCTTGCAAGCACAGTGAATGCATAAGGCAACATTCAGCTTCTCATCAGCGGTTCCAGTGTCAGGTGTGATTTGTGTACATGCATTTTTTGTAAATGTTGCTGATACTGATGCTACATATTTAATTAACTCTTTGGACCTAAACAGCGATGAGGCTGCTATAAAAACTAGGAAACATGACTGCTGTAAATACAAGTGTACCCACAAATGTGTGGGACGTTACCATAATCAATGGACTGCAGCTGGCAACTGCTAGTAACATTACAAGCAGGCTGCTATCTCAGTGTGGCATTGGGAAATTAGTGGAGCTTGCTGAATGCCCTTCACTCTGTTTACCAATACATCTGATGCCAATCTAGAACGATAGTGCCCTACATGCCAACGCTGAATGGTCGTTCATTCAAAACGGGGGGGGGGGGGGGGGGGGACAGGAGGAGGTGCACGTCTACCGCTAATTTGTGAGCTCGCGTATCCTAGGCATGGCTCGTGCGTAACGCGGAAGCCTTTAACCGTTTTGTAGAACAGCAATTTGTCTGCTTGGTATAGAGAAACCTGTAGTCGGTTGCCGCAGCGCTCGTGCAACAAAGGCATGCGAAGAAACTGCAAAGTGGAATCCCCGTTCAGAGCAGCTCTCCTTCGTAATCCAGTCAAACATGAGAAAATTGCACAAGGTTCTCAGTTGCGTGTAGCATGCCACTGCTTACGCAAGCAGCGCCATAACGCTTTACAGCTGTCCTGACCAAGGACGAATGACGTCAGGAAGTAAACAAGCGGTATAACATCCGGAAGATCACGTTCGCAAAATAGTGTGGAACAACCACTTGGCAACAACACTGGAGAGAACTAAAAGCGTTATCAGAATAATCAAAGGGTATTAGTTTTTAGATGGTTTTTCAGGCGGTCGTGCACGCACAGGAAGCGGTCAACGCCCGCTGCACAAGAGGGTGTGCGACCCAATTTACCTCTCACGAATTATGACAGTACACACGACCGCCATCACCGCCACCACACGTTTGAAAAGTGTTTCAAACGGTAACAGATCCGCTAGAATTCGTACCAAACATTCCTAAGGCCGCCGGAAACTTGAAGCGTGTGGAGATAAAACCGATACCTCCCTTCCTATAAACAAACGGTAGCCAAGGCAACCATTCCTAAGAGTAGCGCGCACATGGAGAGCGCGCAGAAGTTGCAGCCGACGCCCTTCACGGGGGTACATGCAGGCAGGTGTTAGCACTCATCTCCACTAGAGGGATCAGTGGACCGAGCAGGTTGTTTAAAGAAGTGTAGACACTTAATTTTTGTGGTACGTTTTCTTTTCAACAATGATGAGGAAGACACTACTATACATGTATCACCATGTGGTATTCGTCTACGACCGTTAAATAATTTATAATCGAATTCTTCTGTCATGCTGTTTCGGTTTCAACAGCCGAACGATGGCTGTGCCGTCAAAGTGTGGTTATATGTCACATGAGGCATGGAAAAACGTCGATATAATCATTGCTTCATCGTTTTAATTCACTACAGTGCTGACAACGAATGTAGAAGCGGCTCATGCCTCATGTGATCTATAACCACTATTTGACGTCACAGGCATCGTTCGGCTGTTGAAACCGAAACAGCACGAGAAAAAAAAAAACACGCACCCAAAAGTTAGGTGTCTATTTAAGGCATGGTTTAATAACAAAAACTTGTGGTTTGCGGAAAGGAACTGGAACCGATTCGTCGAATTTTAATGAACCGTGAAAGCATCCGACCGATCCACAAGAATGTGAATGTCTACAGTCGGATACAACTAAAGTCTACATTGAAGCGTACTATATTATTGAAGCTCAGGCCGCATTCAGGACCGCCCAACAGAATTCCTCCGTGACAAAAAGTAGACCGTTGTTAAAACTTTTCTTTTTACCTAAACAAGAAGCTAATTGCGAGACGAAATTCTAAGTTGAGAGACAGAAGATAACCAGGGCCTCAATACACTCTGTTCAGATTAACTGAATGTCCTGGCTTCGTTTGGGGTGGGGTGACGTCCTAGCTCAGATTAGCTGATTGTACCACTGATCTCCACTAAGTGGCTGGATGCCGCATTCCCGCTTTCTGAAGTGGGCGCAAGTGAAGCCACCGGAAGTTGGATGGCATGTCCCGGAAGTTCGGTGTCTGCAGTGTATTTCAATGCAAAAAGTCGCGTCTTTCACCCTTCCGTCCTCAGTTTTTCGCGTTGTTTTCGTGTAACGTATATTGCAATATCAAAGGAATAAGCAAGCTGAACGTGATAAATGTGAGCATTGTTCGGGGAACACTAATTTCAGAGGAACCGAAGTGAACAGGCATGCATGTCTCACCATGTCGCGGCAAAGGGGTACGTGCATTAAACACTGTTTTCTGACCTGGTTCTTGTCTTCCGAGCGTAATCAGGAGAAGTAGTGGAATGACGATGAGCCTAGGTCATCTTAAAAAAACAAATTTTCGTGTAGCAAAGAAAAGGAAATGGCGCGAATAATCCTGACACTCGAAGAGCCACTCGTTATAGAGCTGCCGCTGTTTCAATTTCGGGTTGGTGGCGGACGATGTCTCTTCTCATCGATGACAGGTGATGTTTATCGCTTTAGTGTGCCATTTACCTTCCATGCGTGCTTTTAATCTAACTCTATAGCACAGCCACATTTCATCTACACAGCACGAGAGAAACGACTGAGGAGAAAGACGAATGCAGCAGCGCATGTGACAAGCGCTGTTAGAAGTCAACTGCACCAAGCATCACGAATAAAAGCCCATTCAGGCATAATTTGCGACAGTACGAAACAGTACTTGATACGCTCCGTCGAAAAAGCAGTACCATATACATTTTGGACACACTAATGTGAACCAGCACAACACAGACGACACCTCACCAGATTGTGGCCTCGCCCTAGCTCGCTCCGGTTAATTAATAATTGGTTTTTGGGGAAAGGAAATGGCGCAGTATCTGTCTCATATATCGTTGGACACCTGAACCGCGCCGTAAGGGAAGGGATAAAGGAGGGAGTGAAAGAAGAAAGGAAGAATAGGTGCCGTAGTGGAGGGCTCCGGAATAATTTCGACCACCTGGGGATCTTTAACGTGCACTGACATCGCACAGCACACGGGCGCCTTACGTTTTTCCTCCATAAAAAACGCAGCCGCCGCGGTCGGGTTCGAACCCGGGAACTCCGGATCAGTAGTCGAGCGCCCTAACCACTGAGCCACCGCGGTCTAAACGTAATTCGGTAAAACGGTCGCTGCAAAGTCGGCTGCCCAGTGAAGGTTTCCACCTATTCTTTCTAAAATTTATCCCCCATTGATGGTATAACTTGGGCTTAGAGCGCGACAACGTGCATCACAACAAAGTGCAGAGTTGGCGACGCTAGCGCAACAGGACGACACAGTTGAGCAGACGAGGCTGTCGTCTGCTAGTGTCGTCCCATAGCGATTT
This sequence comes from Amblyomma americanum, assembly GCF_052857255.1. Lineage (NCBI taxonomy): Eukaryota > Metazoa > Arthropoda > Arachnida > Ixodida > Ixodidae > Amblyomma > Amblyomma americanum. The sequence continues at coordinate 74,300,355 of NC_135497.1, read as the reverse complement.
TCGAAACGTCTTTCCCGAGGACTTTGCTGCTCTCCTCATGCAGTTGACGGCGCAACAAGTAGGCAATGTCACGAAGAAAGACGAGAACGTCAAAAAGACAAAATTCTAAGCGGAAAACGAAAACTGAAAAACCGTGCTGAGGCCCGATTTCGTGCACTGCCAAAGGCTGACTTCCGGGACATGACGCCCAACTTCAGGTGGCTTCACTTTCAAGCGCCCGATGCGACATCCAACCCCCTAGTGGAGATCAGTGGATTGTACTTAAAACAAAAATATACCACCCAAGGCGAGGTGGCGCTCACCATCATTCCGATACAAAGCGGAAGCCCATATTCATCCACCCAAGTCACACGCTAAAAGCCATCCAAAGCCTGTCGAAATTTTGTAACTACATTTACTATAGAGGCTACCTCTATACCTTTACCATAGCAGCGGCTATGAAACAATTATCTTCTTTCTGCTCAACTGGCTCGCCCATAGAGTTCCTTAGCGCACCCTAGAGGGAAAGCTGGCGGCTTTTCACTTCATCCACCATGGACGCTTCGCGAGATAAGACAAGACATGCTGGGAAGACAGCAAACTGGATTGACATCTAATGGCTTGTTGACTGTGCTACGAATTGAATTTTTTTTTTGCCGTTCAGTTTCGTTTTCGTGATTGTAGTTTTTACTGATGTTTTGTGCACTTTGTGGTTGTGTAACGCAGCTACGCAGGCAGTTCATTTGAGATCCTAAGCATCCGACGGCGCTTGACTCGAAGTGAGCTGAGCAGTGTCTGGTGCCTGCTAGACCTAAATTCCGTCTGCCCCCTCACTGGGAGCCATTTGCGCAGCAAGCTGGGTTTTGCTCAGCGGGAACCTGCGATACCTGTGAACTGAAATGTGAAAGAAGGGAACAAGAGTGAGAGAGAGTGTGAGTGACTGTGTGTGTGTGAACTGACAACGCAATAGTCCGCTGCTGTGACCACTCTGTAGATCTCTCTCAGGAGTCTCTGAGACAATTTAAAAGCGCAAAATACTTCGACAAGCGCAACTTACGTTAACCGCATTCGCCGAGGATTGCGTTTGCTTCATTTCGAAGACTGGCGGTGGCCGCGAATTGCATGCAGGGACGACTTCCACTTCATGAATTAATTCACGCAAATACCTGCATGTTGCACTTGTCAGCATGAACACTAACTTGTGCACTAACTTTTTGTGGTAGGATAGGTTTGCGCTTCCTAATATATGTTTCTCTTGGCAAAATCTGCAAACGCAGCGCCAGGACATTCCGAGAGCCAGCACTTAGTGCGCGCAAACTAGTTTCTCATAGAAAAGCGCAGGTTCGGGCAAGTTCCTTGCGGCACGAACGTATCCTTCGCACGGGCATGGGCGTTTTCCGAAATAGCAGACTACACCAATAAAACGTTTCTGTTTCTCACAATACGAAAACAGAAGCTTCTAAAGCGTAGTATTGTAAGCGCTAGCATTTTTTAAAAATATTGGCTATGAAAAGTGTGTTTCTTAAACGCAAAAATTATTTTCCAGGGTTGGCTACATTTGGTGACATGAAGAGAAAGCCCTCTCTAGCCGTGATCAAACTCGTTTATCGTTTGCTTTTCTGCTCATTTATTGCAATGTACTGAAAACATATTTTATTGAAGGTCATAATGATTCCAAACAACGCTTGCTTGCAACATATAATTTGCGAAAATTTGTATTTCTATAGTCGTAGTCATGTTTTAGGGCCAAGCCAAGTGCGCCTTGCTGTCTTCCGACGTGCATTCCCACGGTTACAGTGAACTAGACTATTCTAGTTCCCTGTACCACGGCGGATGCAGTGCTCTTTCATGGCTGTTTCAGAAACTCGCAGAGACGGTGGCGCCAGCTTTCCCTCTAGGTAATATTTAGAAACTCTATGGGCTCACGAAATACCACGCTTCATGCGCGTGTGTGCGTTGCGTCTGAGGGCGTAGAAAAAAAGTAGGAAGCCACATGAAGGAGCAACGAAAACGGTCACAATGGTAACAAGTTTTTCACTTTAGAAGAGATTAAAACCCAATGAAACGACTGGCATTCCATGCACATATTCTTCTAGGAAAAAAATCGAAACGCCCAAGGCGTTGCCATGAGCAAATAAACAGACCGCAGCGCCAATCGTGGCACTTTCCGAAACTTGCGGCTCCGTGGGAGTGCGGACGATAGACACCCTACCATAGCCTTAATACTGCTAGCCATAGAGCGAGCAGTGATGGCAGCTCCTCGGCAGCTGCGTAGAGCGCGAAGTTCCCCTTGTAGGCGTCAGAGGTTGGGTTGACTGCTTAAGAAGCCCCCGCATCGGTTATGCGGAAGGTAGAGTTCTTCAGACGGTCACGTCAAGTACGTCATGAGTTGGTAAGTGCACCTACTACTTGCACACCGATGGAGGTTCTGGGCTGCTTTTGAAAAGCAACGCAACGCGTTGTAAGTTGAGAGCAGCGTGACATCTAGCTGTGCTGACATACGACTGTATAGCATTATATTTTAAGGGACCCAAAGATATTCGCACCTGTTTTTACTTCCTTTAAGGAACCCCCTGAAGCGGTTGTCAAAGACTTCGTCGAGGACCTCTCCAGGCGACGATCTCGTGAGTGCTCTAAACTTGCTTCCGCAGTTTTTGCGCTGAGGGACCCTCACACTAGCCAATATCGCTTGACAGGACGAGAAGACGATTGAAGAACATGTGTCCAAGTTTGTTCGGTAAGGCTAATGTCTAGGACTTCGTGGGCGTGTCGTCACTTCGATTTCCCTCAATACGTCCAGGCTCGAGAGGGACACCAAGAAGCTCCACAACGATGCAAAGAAGTACGAGGACACCATGCTCGGTACGAAAAGTTGTGTGTGCTGTACTTGTAGCGATCTGCTCGAACCCAGTGCATCGTGCTAAATGCTTTTTTAGCGTTGTACCATTGCGAGAAGAAGATGAGCAGTGACCTGGCAAGCGGCGAGTTGTGCAACGAAAGCCCCGAGCTGCGCCGGCTGGTCGAAGAATGGCTTGGCTTTGCATCGTCCATGGACACTGCCGTTGATGACCACGTGAGCACGAGGAGCTTTATATCCTGATGAGCAATGAAACTTTCGTGCTCTCAATATATGCAGACAAGGGTTCATAAGTCTTCTGGGCACATAACATTGTGGCAACACACACCAGTAATACACTGGCTCCAGGAAAGGTGCTTCAGCAAAGTTTTGATACTTCATTTCATACTTGGCCTATCACTTAAATATTTATTTCAGAAATTTGCCCAGCTGACAAGTTATTGGAGTGAAAGCAAAAATAATAATAATGGCAGCTGTTGAGCAGATTTTCCTTAAATATAAATGTTAATTTTAGTATAATAGCTAATCATTTAGAAGCGAGAGAAATAAAAAATTTCCCTTCTGTTGACAGCTTGTGGCAGTTCGGCGTTGCTTGGTGGATCCTCTCAAACGGTGAGTGCACACATGCCACCACAATTTTCCCAACCACAGAGCTGGTTGTATGCTGACTGCCACTGCCAGAAACAGAGGACCTTTGTAATCAGTGCCCGTGCTGCATTTAGCAGCAGCAGTAGTACACATATGGCACACGTGACTTATAGTGGGATTGCGTGACAGAAGTCATTTGACAAGCCAGATGATCACTTACATTGTGGACAAATCTGCCTAGTGCAAAAAGGTCAAGCGCTTTGTAAAGTGGGATGCCATGATAACTCGACAATACCACTGCGAGATGAATATGGTATCCAAGTGTTTAAATGGCAGGCACAAAGCAGTGTAGCATTGTGCCAAGCGGCCACACACAAATTATGTGTCGGAAGCAATAAAGTTGGTAAGAATCTTGTGATGTATTCGGAGAGTGATTGGCAGGTGACAGTATAAACAATGCGATATGGTTTGCTAGCAATTCCATGTAAGTTGCTCTGCTTCGCACCTGCTCCAAAGAGTAGCAGTATCTGCAGTCCTTATTTTATACACCGAAAGAAAAAAAACTGTAAATTATTGGGTTTAATATCCTAAAAGGGACACGTGCTATAAGGCACGCCTAGTGGAGGGTTCCGGATGAACTTAGATCACCTGGTGTCCTTCATGCTTTGACATCGCACAGCACTCTGGTGTTTTTGTATTTTGCCTCCATCGAAATATGGCTGCCATGGCCGGAATAGAAGTTGCACCATGGGATCGACAGCCAAACTGAAGCTAATTGAAAGTCGCCATTAAATGAGGGACCAGTATAATGAGCCATGTTTATTGTTATTCAAACCTATAAGTAGATCAGGAAGGTTAGAAACTGACGCCGGTGCCGGACGCGTCACTGTAACAAGGCCAAGAACTTAGAGTGGCAAGACCAGAAATTGTGGTTGTGGAAGTGGTCGGGAAAGAAAACAGACAGGTTAAATGAAGTGAGGAAATAGCCGTCCTTGGTACAGGTCAGGGATCAGCACATTAGATTGTCCATTAATTTTCATTTCCACAAGGTGTCTGCAAGGTGGAATCTACACCATCTCACAACGTAGTACAAAGAGCGATACATTGATGCCTGTCAAGAACATTTGCAGCAATTTGAAAGAGGAGCCAGTGGTTTTCTCGGGAAGATTATGAGAGATAATGCAACGTGGATGCACTACCATCAACAGGAGACAAAGTGCACAAGCCAAGCTAAGAGTGGTGTGAACCAGAATGCATAGCTGAAAAAATTCTGAACTTGGGCATCTGCTTAAAAAGGTAATGATGACCTCTACTCTAGGATGACCTCTATTCTACAAACACAAAGGAAAAACTGTCACCTCTACGAGGTACTCTGAGCTCCTGAAAAGTTGCCTGCAACCTACAATCAAAACGAAATGACGTGGCCTCCTAAGTACAGGTGTTTTCTTGCTTGCAACATGATAGCACACGGCCCTATGCTGGTTGTGCTATTGTAGCAGCATTCAGACCTGAATTTTGGCTGGCACCCACATCTGCCACACTCCTGAGACTTTGCTGCCAGTTACCACCACAATTTTGGACTGTTGGAACAGGCAGCGAGTGGCTCCACACACAATGAGATTTTTTTTTTTATAAAGCCATTAATGCAGTTACAAAGTGATGGAAAGCATGTTGTCTTCAGTGCAGCACAACCATATCGAACAGCTACGGGATCTGGCAATCTATGCTGTCAGCAAATCTTGAAATAAAATCTGTTTAAGGTTTTCATTTGACTCACCCTTGAATGAGTGTGCTTTTTTTTAGCTGAAATTCAGGCACAGATCGGGGTATTCAGCGAAGAATTCCATAAGTCGGGTTTTTTAGTCATTTTTTTCCAGCAAAAGACAATTTTCTATATGTGGTCGTTTTTATGCAGGACATAGCATGTGCTATATTTTGCTGATTGTTTGAAAAAGAATGCAGTAATGGCAGGCTGCATAAAAGTTTACCAAATCCATCATTCTTTCTCGTATATTACAGTTATTTCATTGCAAATGTTAGCATCTCCTCTGCAGCATTTCTGCGTCCATGCAAGATCTAGCTACTTTTTGGTTTATGGGGTTTAACGTCTCAAAGAGACTCTGGCTATGAGGGACGCCGTAATAAAAGCTCCGGAAATTTCGACTACCTGGGGGTTCTTCAACTTCACCCACTGAGCCACCGCGGCAGACCTCCTAGCTACTTCTATTTGCACACTGAGAAAACAGCTCATCTTCACAAGAACCATTCTTAAACATAAAAGAGCCCTGGAACAGTACATTGTAAGCATGTGCAGTGTTTTGGAGCCTCTTTTCTGATGCATACTTTTGGACTTATCCTCACATTAAGCTCTGCCATGGATAAGAAGCATTAAACCAGGTTTAAAATGTCAGTTAACAGAAGACACCCCTCTTCAATGAGCACACATGTGCGCTAATTTTTGTGTAGTGTTTTCAACTTTATGGGCTGGGGGGAACATGTGTGCTCTAGAAGGCGCGTTTGCAGGTAGAAATTGGGTTTACCCGATGTTAAAGAAATCTGTTTGGGGCCCTATATTATACATGGCTTTTGTTTGACTAGTGCCTGGCCTTTCCGAATTTTTTTGCACCCTGTCGATGTTCTAGAAAAGTCAAACCTCATTTCGACACAACATGCTGTTGTCATGAATAGAGCTAATAAACAGACTAGGGCGAAAGCGGTGGCCACTTTCTCATGCACACCCTTTCCACATTGTCACTATCATGGCAGCCACCACGGTATGCTTCTCGCTAACCAGCCAGAGCAGACCACTTTCATGGCGTAGTCAATCTAACAACATCAATCAGTTCATGTCATGCGATTCTAATCGGTACCATAATGGGCCCTATCACCATGAAACAAACTTGTGTACATTATTCCAGCTTACAAAGCACGCATGTGTGTATGTGTCAGTGCAAGGTTGGACATGCTTGTAGTGTACACCACTGCAACAGCAACAAGGCACGTTTTAGACCAATATATCTGGGTGAATCTCCCCAAGGTACATTTTGAGTGCATTGTTACGACTGCGTGGCAGTTTATCGAGTTTCTCACCTCATTCATAATGTGTTACACAGATGTTGTGTTGTGTTCTATTGCGCATAAGCAACTAAGGCAATAGTGCGCCATACACTAGGTTAAAAATGTATATGCGTTACAATAAAGCAACTGAAAGTGATACAAGCTGTAGTTGAAAAACTTTCCTTTAGGAATCTACAGACGCATGTTAATTCTACAATTGTATTTTCTACTCAGAGTAAGCTGGGATGGAAGGGAATGTGCTTATTGTTTTTTTTTTGTAGTTTTTCAAGTTTCGAGCATATAAATGAAATGTGTTTTATCGTGTCTACTGAATGTTGCTTGGCCAAACCGCTGGACTGTTTGCACTCTGTTTTCACACAGAGGGGGTATTTGGTGGTAAGTTTTGTGATATCCTATGGTTAGGTTGGGTACTGGCCTGAATTTATGAAAATATAAAAAATAAGTGTGTTCTAATCCCCTTTTATCCAGTTATGTTGCCTGTTTATCAGCGCGTGTTTCGCATATGTTCTTGTTTTAAGGTTGATTATGTTGTGTATTAAGATTCTTTTGTGTGTGTTTTTTTTTCAACCCTTATGAAATGCTTGTAAAGGGCCTTTAGGTTATGTGAATACAAAAAAATACAGTGATGCCAGACCAAAAAAAAAATGGCTTCACTACAGCTCTGCTATCAACACCAGCTGTTGTTGGTGGCAGAGTGACAAAAGCGGATAAACGTAGAACGCAAAGCAGGGTGCTCCCACCCTAAGGTATGTAGGTACAGCTGTTGTGAAAGTCTTTGACCAGTATCGGCGCATATGATTCGGGCTTTCCATTCATTTTCACTGATTCAGGCAAGTTCCCACAGTGCAAAATTTGAGCCCAAACAAGCGAGCAGTTAACAGAGATTTGTTTTTTAATTTTCTCTCATTTTTTGACAACAACATTCAGTATGTCTTCGCACATTTCACAAGTAGGTTTGTGTGGTTTCACGAGTAAAAAGCTGTGGGTAAGGTGGACGAGTCCACTGCAAAGGTAGCATAAAAATCTGATTGATCAAAGCGTTCTTTGTGCCTACATGATTTGTTACAATTGTAAATTATGGGGCTTAACATCCCAAAGCGACACATGGACTATGAGAGACACTGTAGTGGAGGGCTCTGGGTAAATTTAGACCACCTGGGGTTCTTTAATGTGTGGTGACATTGCACAGCACATGAGCGTAATATGGCCTCCACAGCTGGGTCTAAATGATTTCTGTTCAGCACCTTTAAAGTGAAGTGCTGTCTTTCAGTCGTCTGTATAAAATGCAGTGTAATTTTAATTTCTTTTTTCCAATGGTAGGTATTCTTGTGAGGTTTGTTTTTGTGGACTATACTTTAGGCAGGTTGTACCATGGACGCAATGGGTTGGGTTTATGTGCAATACCTGGTAATGTATCGTGTGAACCCAGTTCACAGCAGCATGAGTCTTCTAACTGCATTCAGCAGCGGTCTGTTATGGCATGATGGCACATAAAATGAGAATGCATTATACAGGAGCCCATGGATGTTATATAGGATTGGGCTCCCAAAGCACAAAAGAAACTAGGAAAATTAAACTGAACAAATCGATGGGGTCAAAAATCAAACCACTATCAAAGCCAGAAAGAGTTGTGTGCATGCATGTATGCTCATATTTAAGCTCAGCTGAACAGCCAAAATACTGTAAAGCAGTCCATTTAACCAAGGATGCCTTTTGTGTTACATGAATGCAGATACCAAAGTGTGTTTGCTGAGGTGCAGGCAGCACTGAAACGGCGCGACCAAGCGGTCCAAGAGTGCTTGCGCCTTGAGCAACGTGTCGAGCGGTTGGGTGGGCGCGAGTCGACAGGTCCCAACTTGGCCCGCCTGAGCGAGTGCCGCCAGGCACTAGAGACAGCTCACGCTGAACTGGCCACAATGGAAGCACTACTGGCACAGGACCTTCCTCGCTGGTATGCAGCCAGCAGCCTCTACCTACAGCCCTGTCTTGAGGCCTTGGTACACAGCCAGACACTGCATTGGGGACAAGCAACCACCCGTGCCCATGACCTCATGGCTCCTGGGGCACGCAGCCCTGTAGAGCTGCGCTTGGCTGCTGCCAGGGCCCTCTCCATAGTCAGCCTGCCTACCTGAGCACATCACTGCAGCAGAGCAAAGAGCAGCATGGTGCCCCATGATATGATACTGAAGTACACCTGTTGGCATTGCAAGCTGATATGAGGATTACAGCTAAGGCTCAAGGTTAATTGTGTTACATATGTTATGTAAGCAATGAAACTTCTGAAAATATATTTTCACGTGTTTTGCATTCTTCATAATATTTTGCTAAATTATTTAACTTTGCATCACACTACTTTTCTTGGATATCTGAAGTGCGTTGCATGCCGAAGTGAGTCATGGTCAGTGAACAAGTCAAGACGGATCATCGTTTTGGAATTATGTACGTGGTTCTGAAACATCAGTCCAACTTCAGACTTCGTCATTGACTGACTCACCTCATCTTATGCCCGAGAAGACAAACTTTCGTTCAGCCCTTGATTATACACAGCATGCTGTTATGAGCAAAGACGCGAGCTTTTGCACTTCAAACAGTGCAGATACCTTTTAACGGTTCTATAATAGTTGTAGTTTTCCTTCAAGATGAACTCTGATGAACTGGCCATCAACAACTGGCTTGCAACAAGAGCAGATTATTACTTTCTTTATATTAACCATGCAAATCATATCAACTTCCATTCTCTCAAGGTTCCTGCAAAAAGTTAAGGCTTTAAAGGGACTATGCAATGAATAAAAAGTCGCTCGTAAATGTTTTCAATGCTTAGAAATGATGCTACGAAGCATTCACACCAAGTATGAGACTTCGGAACTGAGCCGGCAATTTATTATAAATTTTTAAAAACCATGTTTTTTAAAATTCGCGGGCCAATTGGTGTGCTCACAGTGACTGATTTTGAAACTAAAATCGTGAAAAAAGACGTCACTGTACCCATGACGTTGCCAGGCCTCCACACGCTCTCATTCGCTGGAGCCATGGCAGCCACGACTTCACGGGCACACTTCCGGTAGCCGTTAAAATCGTCTGCTCGTGCCGCCGCGCGATCCTCTCGGGCAAGCGCGAGCCAAGGCATTGCCTTCGCGCATATGGTTTCAATTTTCCTCTGCCGCCTCCTCCTGTTGGGTGTTTCGAAGCCACTCACAGTGGCTCGCCGAGTCGCTACTGTCGTCGATGGCGTTCAGCCGGCATGGCGTGAACGCATAGTGCTCGATTCGCATCGCGGCCGTAAGAGCGAGCAGTCGCGCCTCGAGGTCTGGGTCCATTACTGCTAACTACATCAGACGACAAGCAAAGAAACCCGACGCGCGCCGCAATCACGTTGCTGCTGGGGTGCTAGGAGCTACAACCGGAAGTTGCAAAAGGAACGTCAGCGGATGACGTATTCATGGGCAGGGCCCAGTCCCAGAGCTGTTTTCTTTATTTTTGTCTGGTGCCCCGCGTGTACGAGTTGAGAGGGGAAGAGGAGGAGCGTAATTTTTAATCGTCTATATCTTCGGTGTTATTGATGCTAGCTTAAAAATCCTTGCGTTGGGGTGACGAGTGATGAGATGCCTATCTCTCGTCGCTTTACGTTATCTCAATTAATTTATTGCATAGTCCCTTTAAGGTAGGTCTATAACTGGAAATGTTGACAGTTCTGCCCTACACTGCTTGAAATATTCTTTCAGTCCTGCCATTCCAAAAATAAATTGGGAACAGATAACGATCTGTGATTGGCTTTTGAGTTGTATGTTGGGCAGTGCTTAACGAAACATAAATGGCAAAAAGCAAAAATAACTAAAGGCTAATCCCCAAATGACTAGCAAGATTATCCACATTAAATGTTGTATCACCAGAGTGAGAAAACAGGAAGAGGGCTCTCGTCTGTCCTCTTGTTAGACAGGACCAACTTGAAAGTCTCTTAAAAGGACCTACATTTTTTTGGCTGCATCAGATGTCAGCCAAATTTGCAATCCATGCGTCGGAAACATTGCAGAGTATTTCAGGACTTATTGAAACTGTGGATATTTGTGTCCTACCCGATGCCAAAAATAAGAAAAACGCGCAGAGAAAAGATTGTGCTAGCTCTCTGCAGTGCCATCATAGTACAGCCAAACAACTTTCTCAAAAAATGACAATGCCTGGCCATTTCAACAAGCTTTAAAATCTGTTTAAAAAGACTGTTTTTGAACTTTGAGCACCCTGAACACAAAAAGATAGCAAAAATGCTGTCTGCAGTGGCCGCCATGGCACGAATTATGAAGAGGCAATACCGTAATGGCTGCCACCATGGTTAGCAAGACTGTGCAGTGTGTGTGCATGGAAGTGTGGCTGACACTTTCACTCTAAGGTGGATATATTAAAGGGTCCAAGAACCTATTTTGAAAGTGGCTATAACATGCGCATCATGTGGAGTAAAGGCCAATGAGCATTCGCACCATGTACAAGTCCTCGAAAGCAAGCCGGTAATTCACAAATTTTTAAAAATTCCCACTTCTCGTGCCTCTTGGAGACATCTGGTGCCGGTCTCTTGCGCAAATCTTCCCATGTGACGTCAGTCACGAGGGGCTGTCATTGGCTTGCCAAAAACCATGACGACGTCTGTAGGCAAAAGTGGCAGGGGGGCACGGCCAACTGGAAGCAGTGGCATGTCGTGCTATAGCAAGGGAGCGAGCGCCAAAAAAAAAAGAAAAAAAGTAAGCCGAGCTGGGTGACATATCTACGGGCAGAGCGTAATTCCAGGGAGTAATTTTTCTTTTCTTTTGGATTATTCTAGTGCATGAGCAGATATCTGGCGCTACATAAGGTAAATGAAAACTTTGGGTGATTCAATATCTATCGGCCCATTTTTTCTCAAACTCCGAGTAAACTGTTTCGTGGCTCTTTAAGTTTCTTTTTCTCCTAAATAACTCTCTGAATAGTGGGAGGTCTTTGTTCTCAAAACCTCGTACTTCAAGGAATCAGCGTAACAGACACTTCATTGAGTATAAATTTAAGAGTGACCCATTTTGATATTCAATACTTCTGCGGCCAAAGTTGGAATGGATTAAATTACTAAATGATGCCAACTCCATCATGGTTGACAGGTATGCTACCAAATTACCCAATTTTACATTCTGGCACTATGTCTAATTTTGTCCATTTGCTACCGCAACGTTAATTTCTGCACTGCGTTCATACTGTAGTTTGTGCCTATCATCTCTGTTAGTTTTACGAAACTGTCAATATGCAGAAATTTTTGCAATTTCAAGTTTGTACGAGCCTTAATTACTGATGCTTTACGATGTACCCAATGTCCTGCTATACCCTCTGATGAGAGGTGCACAGTATACCTGCAACAAAAAAAACAGTGATCTGTTTCAGCCTGGGCCACTGTTGTATTAAGTGTGACTACAAATATGACTACCATATACACTTGACTAAGGGCCGCACTTTTTTTTTGTTTTGGCAAGGTGCGCCCCTTACATGAAAGTGTGTATTTTCAGTTCAATTTCGCAACTATAATCTGAGGAAGCTACTTCATACCATACATTCTGATGCTATATCCAGTGCCTAGTTGCAAATACCTTTATGGTTCATCATCGCTATCGCTTTTGCCAGTGCTTGGACCCGACTCCTCACCACCTTCGTAAATGTAATCATCTTAGGTTACACCCACTGCATTCTGAATTCCTCTAAATTTGGAACTTTTAACGACAATGTCCAGGAACACACTACGAATTCAAAATCCGCGAGCATAGGAGCTGCAGTAACGCTATTAGCCATCAATTCAGCATCACTTCATGTCAGCCATGTCTGTACGGGCACATGAATTCTGCTTTAAATGACAGAACTGCATAGCAGTGCACGCTGAAAGATGGTAATGGTAGCAATAGGCAGCAGTCATTACCTGACAGCTCCCTTAGGAGCGTGCCGCGCAAGAAAGCGTATACGCACGTCACACGCTAAAAGCAGTTGCTCTTTCCCGATTTTTTTTTTCCTTCTCCAATTATTGTCTCCAAAGTTGGGGGGAGCAGTCCATTACACGAATGCGGCCCTTAGTCAAGTGTATATGTAGGAGTTGGAATTTTCGAAGCGAGGAAAAAAAAAACTATACAAGTACGGTGAATTCAATTTTCGAAATTCGGCTTTAACCAAAAAAAAAAAAAAGGTCAGTATTCTTAACATGCATGCCGCAGCTAGGTGGCTATCAAATAGGAATGACATTCAGTCAAAAGAGGAAATTAACAAAGTAACGAAGCCAGGAGAGCAGTGAAGTGGCGAACTGTTGGATTAAGTAGCTCAATTGTGTCGCTGAACATCATCTGCTAGCGTAGCACTCAACCACATCATGTAAGGACACACTAAACCATGCACAAGCATCACGATAATGTGTTGTTCTGATTACTGCAATGAATAAGCAGCAGTTCCATCACTGTCGTCAACACCCAGACCATATGATGCCCCATCACCTCTGTCTCAAACTTGCGCAACAATCTGGCGGCAACATGGCAATCCGCATTTTAGAAATCAACTTCCACTTGTGTATTGCAGTTCCCCCATTTCATTAAGTTTCCTGTATTGGCGATAGCATTTCCTTGTGCAACTAAAAGGTACCTGAAAAGTGGTTCGGAGAGTGCCTATCCAATGCATGCATTATGTAGAGCAGACCAGTAAGTATGCATGCCACGTACAAGTCCTCAGAAGTGAAGTGATAATTTAAAAATAATTTTTTAAAAATGAATGCTTTTGCTTTTGCACCTCGCAGCAGCCGCTATGGTGCTAGACCTCACACTATGCGTCGTGCAGCGCTTGTCAGCAGTAAAGGGCTGTCACTGGCTTGCCAGAAACCGCAGTTGAAGCAGGCAGGGTGCACGGCCACCAGGAAACCACGGCGTGTCTCCCTTTGCACACTCTCGTACATTATCTAGCCGTGGCGAAAAAGAAAGTGTAAAAAAAATAAGCTACGTGACTCTTTCGTGTGTTGAGAGTGCAGTGGCACTCTGTAATCTCTATTTTTTTTCTTGCTCGGTCCTGTTATGAGGTTTAGGTTTATGGGGGTTTAACATCCCAAAGCGACTGAGGCTATGAGGGACGCCGTAGTGAAGGGCTCCGAAAATTTCGACCACCTGGGGTTCTTTAACATGCTTTGATATAACACAGTACACTGGCCTCTATAATTTTGCCTCCATCGAAATTCGACCGCTGCAGCCGGGATCGAACCCGCGTCTTTCGGGTCAGCAGCCGAGTGCCATAACCACTAAGCCACCGCGGCAGCTTGGTCCTGTTATGAGTTGAGAGGGAAACACGTAGGCAGTTTTTAAACGCCGACATCTCTGGTGCTACACATGCTAGTGCAAAAGTTTGTGCAAGGATGATAGGCAGTTCAATATCTATCAGTATTTTTTTTTTTACCCTCAGTGAACACAGTTTCAGTGCGCCTTTAACTCTTTCCTTACCGTGAAAAAATGACAGATTTTAAGTGTGTGAAAACAAAGATTATTTCAAGAAGTGCTAAATACACTGTGCATTGTAATAAACAAAACTGTAGCTTAATGATTGTTCTTCCAAACAAAAAAATTCCAGAGTTCAAAATTTTTCGAAAATTTATTGGTTGTATATGCTGGTAACAAAAAAAGAACACAAGCAAAACAAAAATAAGCCACTGCACTGCGTGAGAAATTGATTATAAAAAATGAAAAATTACAAAATGTTGCAAATGTTTTTAGCTACCATTCTCGCGATTTTGAGCTGCGTACATAATACAATGCACTTCCCGTGGCGTTTCAAGTTGGGCAGTATGACTGCTGTGCCACCAGAGAAGGCAGTCACGTGAGAACATGAAGTGGAGGTAGATGTGGGATGTGCTGCACATTACACTTGTTCCGAGTTCTTTTCTTATTTTCTTCATAGCAGAGTTTGCAGTTCCTTCTGTTTTCCAATTTGTTTTCCCTTGGTTGGCAGTAATAAAAAATAAAAAGAAGCAGAAAAAGCCATAAAAGGAGGCGTGGCCTTACATGAAGTCAAAAATTTTGCTGCCGCATTTGTGCAAAACATCTTGCACAAAATATCTTGGCAGTATGTTGCAAAGTCCCTAAGGCATCAAATAAAACCACTCATTATCACACTCAAGGAAAAGGTTAAGCACTGCTATAAGTGCTTAACCAGCAATTAACCACTATTTGTGTGTTAATTCCTGGTAAATAGAATGCTCAGGCTGACAAAAAAGCCAAGGTAAACTCCTAAGCTGCTTTTGACCGCTCAGGTATACCACATTATTTCACCGAAAAAGACCAGTAATCCACGTTAAAACTTTAAAATGGACAACCAAGTGGAAAAAAACAATGAACAAAAAACTGAGTTTCAGTTCCCATACCGGAGCCTTGTTCACAATGAGACACAGGTAATAGCTCGGGATTAAATATGCTTGAAAAGAGGGAGCAGGGAGCGTGCGTATAAGGGGTTAGGTTTCGAGGTGAAAGCGACGGAACAAATTCTTTTCAATTGCTAGCATTTGTGCTCTACCCCAGGCAATCTCATGCCTCGACAAGAAAACTGCGACATGCGCTGGTTAACGTAAAAGGGGTTCTTCCCAAGGAAAAATGCCCCGGTGTTGTTTACAGTGTTCCATGCTCTGGCTGTGACGGCGCTTACATTGGCAAGACTGGCGATTTTAAGAGGTCCCTAAAAGAACATTGTAATGATGTTAAAAACCAAAAAGTCAGCTCCAATGCTATCGTCGAACACTCCATAACAACATCAACCGGCCACGACATTGACCGCGGTAATGGCACATGTACTGGCAGCTGAAAAGAATTTGTTCTGTCGCCTTCACCTCGAATCATTCAGCCAAATGACTAGTCACACCCTAAATTGCAACTCTGGAATCTAACCCCTGTATGCACATGCTCCTGCGCCCCCTTTTTTTAAGCGTATTTAATCCTGATCCATCGCATTGTGAACAAGTTGCCTGTACAGGAGCCAAAACATCGTTTTTTGTTTGTTTCTTTCCTTTTGGTTGGCGTCCATTCAAGTTTAGGCTGGGAGGTACTCGCGCTTTGGATATATGGACGACACGAAGCACCAACCTCTTAGTGCGATACTCGTGATGACGAGGAGTCCTCGGGTCTAGTACTTCAGTTTAGCGCATATGGACGCTTCAACAAACCTGCCATCAGCGCAGTTTCTGTCCCCACCGGTGCATTGGTTTCGACGAAAGGTAAGGCACTGCAAGCGATACTGACAGAGTGAACTGGGAGTATGCTTCCCCTGAGACTTCAAGGCCAGCTACCCCGCACGAACGCGTTCCCGCAAAGCTCGTTTTCATGCCTCTCAGCAGCCGCTTTGTCTTTTCAAAAATTAAACAAAAGAATGCCTATGTTATTAAATGCTCACTTGGGGTTAAGCCTCCCTGGTGGTTGTCGACATTCACTTGCGTCACAGATAAGCGAGACTGCTGAGATTCTATTGTGGCATTTTGTTCCAACTCCACAATTCATGAGCACCTCATGGAGGTGAAGCATAGCTCTGAGCGAGTATTTTGTGCAGATTATTTTTTGATGCACATAAAGCGCATCCCAAAGAAATGAAATGGTCGCAGAGTGATCGCTTTAGATGTCAACGATTTGAGGCAGCTTCTGAAATCTGACACCTCTGCGAGTCAATGAGACTAAGTACTTGTGCTACCCGTGCTTTCAGTACTTCTCCAGTGAAATACCTTCACGGAACACAGAGTTAGGGAGCAACATTTATGCATCCCCTGAAAAAGTAATTGGCAATGTCAACTGAAGTATTGTGACTACAGATGCATCTCTGTTGAAACCACCAAGTGCTGTAACTGAAAGTTTCAAGAGTGAAATCCTGGTTGCATTTCAGTGGAAGCAAAATGCCAAAAATCCCCGTGTGCTGTGCAATGCCAGTGAATGTAAAAGAACCCCAGGGTGGTCGAAATTACTCCGAAGTTTGCCTCACGGACTCGCAGGAAGCTCGCAGGGACTACGTGTTCGGCAGGATCAACATGAATGCCCTCAGAGTTCTGACGAAAGTGGCAAATCCAAATTCCACCCCGGTATACTGGGGCATGCTGGGGCATGAAGGATTACCCAGAAACGAGGGAGCAAATAGGCTAGCTCCAGTTTAAGCCAACCGCGTGACGCCTATGCTACCCTCGATACCGGGATTCATGTCCTTCGCTGATCGCCTGCAACATCATCGCACCCTTAGGTGCTGTTGTGTTCCTCCACACAAGAATCTAGACAAAAAGCAACCCCAGGACTGGCAGAACATTCAAATGGAGGTTTATCCAAACCTACTCTTATATAACCACATGTATCCAACTGGGTACAGGGAGGATTGTCCCTGGTGTGAAAACTCTCATTCCTCACTAGACCACAATACGTGGGAATGTGAGAGCAAGCCGGATCTAAGAAAATGCATATGCGCTTCTTGAGAGCAGTGGGAGTCCCTGCTGGCCAGTTCTGACCTCAACGAACAGCTTCAGCTGGTTGAAGTGGTCGGGAAGGCTACAAGGGATAGTGAAGTCCTGGACTAGGGACTCAACCCTGCTCTCCCATCAATACTTTTGCGATAAATAAAAGTAATAACATTTTGTAATATTTTCAATAGATCAGTCAATTCACTAAAGCATCCCTCATAGCTTGGCGTAGCTTCGGGACATTAAAATATTACGCTCCATATTGTACAAAAAAAAAAAAAATTTGTATACATTCCTCGCGACACACACGATTATGAATGTGGGTACACAGAAGAATATGTGGGAAAAGTTTGAAAATTATCAAAAATGGGGTTATTTTTTAAATTGCTGTCAAATGTTTCTGTTCTGCGTTTTTTCGAATTTTGCACAGCCATATCTCATTATCCATAAACCATATAAACATGGCCTTGGCCAATTCGATCGGCATGCTTGTATAGAACATACTGTCTAATTACGGCAGCTCTGGCACACTCGAGATAGAGGACATCAAAGTAGACAAAAAGACGTTACTTGGGCTGAGTTTGACAAATTTTAGAAAAAGACTGAGCTCTTGAAATAGCCAAAAAAAAAAACAAGGGGCAGACTACAGCATCCACAGATTCACTCTAAAAAATTTCAGCTATTTGTTATTAAATTTTGGTTTATTCATAGCCAAACTTGACCAAAACAGCAGGGCGCATAAGCGCAGCACTCCGCCTCTTTGTGATCAAATATTTTCTGTGCTTTAGAAAACAATTTGGGAGACAAAACCAATTGCAGAACTCTTTATTCTAGTTATCAAGCAACAACATAAATTATATCAAGTAAATTTAAGAGGTTGACCAGCCACAGTTTGGTTGGTCTTATCTGGAACCACCCTACTGCACAAAACTGCAAAACACACTTTTGCACACGAAATAAGTCCAGCCTCTTCATCTCTTCTCCATAGGAACTAACCTACTGGATGCTAAAGCTAGGATACTTGCTAGGGGACTTGCAATAAACATGTACAAAAATATTTTTTTTTGTGGCACTTGCAACTAATTGTCAGTTTTTTGTTTTTTTTTCGAAACAGTTACAATCAATTTTTACTGCAAAAATTTCACTACAGCATATTTTATACTCTACCACACTGACTATAGTAGGATACAACTTAGAAAAACAGCAGTTGTCAACACTGTGCCACGGTCGAGGCGTCTTGTATTACTCCGCTAGCCAATCACAACAGTAAACGAAATCAGCTTTTTAATGTTTGACTTTATTAAATGAGCCAGCTATCAAAATTTTAGAACTTATAATTTTTTTCTCGTGATTTGCTTCTTGTTTAGGTAACAAGAAAAGATTTAACAACGGACTACTTTTTTGTCGTGGAGGAATTCTGTGCAGCGGCCCTGAATGTGGGCGGAGCTTCACTGCAAACTTAAGTTGTATCCAGGAATTCAGGTGCATTTTTTTTTTTTAGACAGGACACTATATTCAAATTAGGAGAGCTTAAGAAACATGATCGGTGGAGCATGGCCCGCTTGAACTAAAGGTGTTGCCATTCCATCCTTGCTACTGCTCAGTATCAATCTGGGCCTGCTACACCGCTTGGATACACAATCCCACCCTTACTCAAGGATTCTGGCTCACACAAAAAACTGGAGAAACCTGGATAAATTTATGTCACTCCATGAAGCACGTGACCATGGTTTATAAAGTTGCCTGCCGCACGTCTGTCAGTGCACAAGCATTCTTTTATCTTCGTACTTAGCATAAAAAAAGAAATATAACGACTGTAAACTGCTGCTGTTAACAAAAATAGCTGCATCCCATGGTGACAGCCATAACAAGAGTTTCTGTCTTGGCAAACAAATTATTTTCAGCTTCGTTCAGGGCTGTTAAGTGACAATGTTAGTATCAAAAAGATATGTAAAGAATGGTAGGTAGCTACTGTGATGGAGGCAAAAAGCAAATGCCTAGTCATTTAGACATGTATGGCTTTGCGAAAGGATGTCAGCATGAATGGCTTGCACTAATATCACAGTGGCTGCCCTGTAGATAGACCAGGACCACAAGTTGGCACACTAGTCTAAACTGCTTAATGTTACCTGCACCGGTGTGCACTATGCAAGCTATGCTTGGTCCACTTTCATGGTACCCATGATGTACTGCCAAATGCCAAGCAAGCGCCCACCTAAAATTTGAAGATAATCCCGAAATGTTGGGGGATGGGTGCTTGTTAGGTCCAGGCATCAGGTCCAGTCCCTTGCTTGGTACGACTATAGTATGAGGACCAATCATTAAATTCAAGACGGCACCCACCGGAGGGGACAGAGGGGGGCTCGGCACCGCGTAAACACAGAAAATTCCAGAGGAAGAATAAGAATCTGAACAATTTATTAGAAGATGTGAAAAACCAGGTGACTAAAGTACCACTAATCTTAGTTTTGAATCCATCAAACGACTAATCCCCCCCACTTCACTCCACGATAAGCACCTAGGAAATACCGAACAATTGGTGCTTGATGTGTCTTTGCCGTGTTCTTGAATTTCTCCCGGACATGGGACATAGTCGCAAGAGTGCTTGCTTAGTTTTTTCAGGAAAACTCAAAATCTCAAAAAATGGGAGGGCACTTATCCGAGCAAGGGCAGATGCCCAATATTTTTACGGTATGTGAAAGCCATTGTGCAACTGCTTCAAATTGAGAGGAACAGATATATAAACATGAAAGTACTTCTGGCAAGTGGATGACAAACAAAATTGTGACAGCCATCTGCGATGAACCAGGCAAATGGGAAGAAATGGTTGTTTTTTGATGGATTAAAAATTCATAATCTGTTTGCCTGAAATGATGCTCAAAACATTTTCCTGGAATGAGGCTCAAAACAGAAGGTTGGTTTTCAAACAAGCGTATGCAGGCTGTCGGGAAGACAAGATGTTAGTCTACTCAAGTTTTTATGCTTGAATACAATAAGCATTGCCAATAAGCTCAAAGATGAAACTATGCTATGAAACTCCTTCGCACAGGGGTGTTGTCACCTCTACTAGAAAATCGGTCTTTTGAATGAGCCAACAGCATCGCTGACTATGAAAGCATTGGGCACACTGTTACAGCTACTTTTATATGTCTGCAGTGACAATTATTGACAGCCATTACATTTAGCG
The DNA here is from genome assembly GCF_052857255.1 of Amblyomma americanum. Taxonomy (NCBI): domain Eukaryota; kingdom Metazoa; phylum Arthropoda; class Arachnida; order Ixodida; family Ixodidae; genus Amblyomma; species Amblyomma americanum. The sequence goes on along the minus strand of NC_135497.1, from coordinate 74,280,219 downwards.
ACTAATCAATAACTAACGTAATCAAAATTAGTTGGTAGCACCTGTCGTGTGACCTATTACCGTTATCTCGTACAATTACGTACAGCACGGCCTGGCAGCACAGTTACTTTCCGAATGTCACTGAGCTGGGCAGTTCGCGCGGCCGGCACACTTCTCTCTCCTCCTCGATGTAAAAACCAAGCTACCTATGCTACTTAAATACCGAAAGACAAGCACTTTCCTACTACATGCATCATCACGCCTCATGAAAAATCTGACCGAAAGATAGTCAGAGTTTTCATGAGCTGGCGTTGAAAACAAACAGCTTGAATAAACCTCGAGGGTGCGCAAACAGAGCAGATATAAGAGCTGGGTGTCTTCGACGACGCCTTCTATCAGCAGCATGTCCAAACTCTCGCTGTTGTCTGCGCACATACCTCCTTTCTCGACAATAAAGGACGTCGCCATTTCTTAAGAAAATAAAACAAGTCAACTTACTTTCGCCGTCGTACTCTGCTCGCTTCTTAGGCTTTTGTGACGATAAGTCTGCAGAAACCATCTTCAGGCAGGTCGGCACACGAACGCAGTGCGGACACAAAGGAAACTCAAATCTGGCGCCGTGTGGCTTCACCCGCAGCTCCGCCCACGCTAAAGCGAAAACGACAGAGCAGAGCGGTAACTACGGGGCCTGCGACATCACTCAAGGCCTGTGTCTTTGTCGCTTATGTCTCAAACAATCGTGCTACACTTTTTTTCTGTTAACAGTAGCCCACAATGCGCGCACTGTGCGAACGCCGCGCTCTCAGTCTAGCTAGGCGCACTTGGCGCTTCTCGGACCAATCGGAAATCGGTCCGCTGGGTCCGCACTAGTTGGTCCGCATTGGCACTGGTCCGCACGTGCACAAAATACTATCAAAAACAAGTTTGTTGCCCCTCTGCCATGGTCAGCACAAGTAAAAAAAAAAACCTTTCCTTGTTAAAGGTTAAGTCTAGGGCGATTGGGTAATGCCCAGCGTAAGCGCTGTATTCATTATCATCATCACAAGCTTTCATGCGAAAGTAGCGAAAGGCCAGGGCAGCCAGGGTTCAGAAAAAAGGTCAGGGTTCAGAGAACAGGGCTGCCGTTAATGGCTACTTTGAAGAGTGAACTTGTATTTTGGAGCATATACTAGCCATTTTTTTAATTGCACTCATGGCACCATCCCCGCAGGCGGGGATAGTGCGCATCGAGGCACCCCTATTTGCGAGGGTCTAAAGAAGGTGACATCTTCCGAGCGTGGCCTCCGCGATCAAGCGCGTCCAGCGCGGGCTCTCGATCGCGGAGGCCACGTTCCGAGATATTTTACTAGAACAAGGGGCCGTGAGAGAGCGCTGCTTCCCGTTCTTGAGCGCAGTTCTTGAGCCAAAGGGCCAAGTTATTAACTAGAACCTTCTAGAGCAATGTGGCCAAGTGGCGTTGCAACTCTTACAGCGGCCTCCAAATGACTCGTCTGCACTTCGGAAACTGCATACCATCAATCCTGATGGCATTAAAAGTGCGACGAGCCACCTGAAGGCATAGTGAAGCTGCCGCTGCATTTTGAGCAGACGAGGCTTCGTACGTGTTGTGTGTGACAGTTGGGAGGACAGAGGGGAAGTTACAAAATTGGCGGAGGAAGAGAAGGAAAGGGTGAATTTGCAAAAAAAAAATGGTCAAAATAGACATTTGAAGAGGTAAAGGCGAAACTGAGAAAAAAAAATTCAACGCAGGGAGGGGGCTATTGTACAATAGGTGGCGAAAGCTGCCGTACAATACAAAGTATAAAGCCGTTACATAGCCGTTACATGCCATAGAAACGAACGCACGCACCACACGCGCTGCTCACGCGCTTTTTTTTGGCGGTGCCTGTTATAGCAGTTATACATTCGCGTGCGTTGCTGCATACGAAAACCTTGAGCTGTGGTTGTTCTGGACTGTGTGACGTTTCGCGTGGGATAGGAGCATCATAGTGCATGGTGCGATCGCGCGCACTACAACTGTGTACTCAACACATCACCCACATCCTCTTAAGAAAGTTGCAATGCCGATGTTAGTAGTGTCTAGTTTAAGTTTGCTTTAGAACCTTGGACGTTTAACAAAATTATTAGTATAGCTAGGTGATCGTTCGCAATGAATGTGTCTCAGCGCTGTCTCTTCTCGCGTGCTTCGAATAGCTACTTGAGAGTAAGTAAATGTACGCGGCGTTTTGATGTGCGGTTTTTAATTGCGGATCAGCAGTTGAACTGCGTACAGCAAGAGTTGCAGCCTTTTATTTCTTGCTTTCCAGGCGATTATTTTCCGCCAAGAAGTCTGTCGTCACTCATTAGTGCATAAACAATGCAGACACACACTTCAGTTCCAGGTGCGTACCTCGTTGCAGCACCTTGAGCCCGCCGCATTCATGGTGTTTCTTCATTTTAGACAATAGGTCGTCGATTTCAAGTGACCGCTGTCCCGTCAGCAACCGAGCAGTTGACAGGGAAATCGCAGAGAGCTGTCGGCCGGTGGCTGCTTGCCTGCAGTGGCATGGCATTTGGTTCGATCGTGCTCGGGGGCGTCACCAGGTGCATTACCTATTCTTGTTACATTTAATTCAAATATTTTTCTTTGTAACGTTGTTCTGAACCGCTGCGTTCACACCTGCAGGCTGACAAAATCTGGCCTCTCCATGGTGCACTGGCACCCATTTGCTGAATTTCCTCCATCTGGACAACACCAATGGGAGCAGGAGTTCCTCAAGTATCAAGAGTATCCGGAATACAAAGCGTGCGTAATGAAGATAATTTGCTTTCCCTAGCTTCACAAATGATGCCACCTAGTCAAATAATGAAAATTCTTGCAAGTTGTGAAAATCGCCAAGCATTAGTGGAAAACACATGTGCCAGAGAAAGCTGTGGTGCATGTTAGTGCTATTTCTGTGTATTTTTTTTATTTCCGTGATGACTGTGACTTGGCATACACGTTTCGGTTGCTGCAAATGCCTGATTACTTGGTGGTTCTACATGACACAGCCGCAGGATGCATCCAAGGAAGTGTATCGCTTACGGCTCTTGGTGTTAAAACAAGCTCTGAAGTTATTTTAATAGTGTGGCCAATGTGGCTGTACCAGTGCACGGCCACACAAAACCAATGTGGCCACATGCTGAGAACTAGTCTAAAGTCGACAAGCAGTGGTATGGAGTTAGTGCTGTGGCTCCTTGTGTGTTCTGCATTTAATCAACCATAAAATATCCTGTATAGCATGCCAGAGTTGTAGAGCAGGGCTCTCGATTCCATCCTAGTTCCGTCTTGTGATTCCATCCTAGTTCCGTCTTGTAGAAATGGTTCTGCAGTTGTATTCCTTCCAGTGCCTTGTAGGATGGAATTTAAGCCTGTTCCCAGACCTGGAATCGTGGCACAGCCCCATTCCATTCCTTTAATTCCAGCACATGCTGCAGGGTAAAATTTTCCTTAAAATCCAAAGTATGTCGTAATGACTGGTTGAGCGTGGCTGATATTACAAACACATAAAATGCATAGACACAGTTTGGAAAGTGGGTGCCACTCAGGCTCCAAGTGTGGCCGATGTCTCTAGGAATCAAGTCTATATACATGAGCTTGTAACATGGAAAAACACACTTAATTTGCTTTAAATTTACTTGTACATGGCACTCCACAACAGCATGGCATCATCTTATTTTCTACATACGTTGCACCAAAAAGAAAATCGTGTTCACTATGTTAACTTTCTCCCGTGAGACTGGTTCTCACTCAAAGTATACATATCTCATCATCATTTGGTAAATGAAAAACCTTCCCAGGATTCTCACTAAATGCTAAAGAAAGTCATCTGTACCAGAATGTGACTCACCCAGATGTAGTTTGTTAACCCTTCACTTTGCAAATAGTGTTTCTTGTTGCCAGCTAGTGAGTGCGGCAAAAGACATTTCGCAAAACTGTGAGCTTGGCAGCATGCATTACGCCATTTTGTTGCTGTTAGATTTTGCCACCAGTAGTAATGTCTTTTTTTTTTTTTTCTGGATTTCTTGCATCGTGTGCGTCTTCAAAATACAAAATGGTTCCATTATCCCTGGGGTGCTCATTTCATAAATCCTGCTGTTTAAATATTATGGTTTCTATCTATTTTCACAGTTTTTGTAAGAAACTTTCTATATGCATGTAAAAAATTGACCATTGGTGTTTTCTTTTGGATAACTAACAAATTGATTTTTTTTTGAAGACTGGATATGCTATCTAGGCTGAAAAAAATTTTGTTTTCAATCAAATTATAAATGGTGCCTAAAAGGGCTAAGCGCTAAGATCTACAGAGCATGCCACATAACATGAACGGGGTTTAAAACAAGCTGGTATATGTTGCGGAAAAGAACATGAAGCAGTATTGTTGGGGGTCGCCCACTGCTGTAGAGAGTCTGTGCTGCTTCACACTTACATGATTACTTACTGAAAATATTCTTTTTTTGTTCTACTGGAGGCAGACAAAAAGTCATAGTGTGGATTTTGTGTTGTAATAAAAAAGTGCAATGAACACGTTTTTGCATGTTGCAACGAAAGTGCGCAGAACTTGCAAAAGGCCCTAAATTGCGGCCACTTGTGCATGCAAGTAGCAACTAGCTGTGCCAACTTGACACCATGGTAGCAGCCAGTGAAATGGCGATGCAGGATACGCAGAAAATAATTGCACTGTAGGGCCCTCATCATAAAAATTATCCCACTGGGAACTTTTTTTCAGTGGCCCCATACTACTCTGATTGAAACCTTCTCTAATCCTCGTGTGGCTTTAAATAACATCAGGTAACCTTATTTTAGTTGCAAAAAGTCTTCTCTGTAATGATGCATAAGATACTAGAATACATGTATTACCACGTGTTATTTGCCTACGACTGGTAAATAATTTCTAGTTGACTTACTCTTCCCATGCTTTTTCGGTTTTGATTTATCAACAGAATGATGACTGTGATGTGTAAGGTGTGGTTAGGTTGCATGAGGCATAAAAAAAACTGCAGCATAACCGCCGATACGTCGTTTTTTGCCATTCCAGCTCTTGAAGCTGGCTGGCTTAAGCATTGTAGTGAATTAACGCTATATATCAGCCATTATATTGCAGTTTTTTTGATGCCTCACATGACCTAAGCCCCTCTTTCACGTCACGGGCTTTGTGTGCTTGTTGAAATGAAACAGCATGACAGACGAAATTCAATTATAAATTATTTAGCAGTCATAGGGAAAAACTTTGGGGTGATCCATAGGCATGAATGTCTAATGCATCATTTGAACGAGGAAAACACGGAAGCAAAACTTTGGTGCCTATACTGCTTTAAAATGAAACTGTTTCTGTTCATGCTAGGCAGCTGCCAACACTGCTGTGTTGGTTTCATTCCTTTCACATGTAGCAGTATCTGGAACTGCTGAACCCAGCTTGAAACTGCTGACCACTTATGTGTGTGACCCCCATATGCAGCAGCACTTATTGCATTTGATGTCCACTGCATAGAGAAAATTCCCCAGTAATGGTGATTTGATTTTATGGCAAAGGCAGCTTGGCCAAGAGCAGCATGGATCATGGTTTTTGGTTTACATGAGATGGGGTAAAAGACCCATTTATTTAAGCCTTGCAACCTAGAGAAGCTGAGCACCAGGCCATGGGAAAGCTTTTACTCATTGGAAAACCAGTGGATATCCTGTAGCACTAGGGACCGAACCCCTCTCCCCACCACCAATCACATTATTTAACCAGGCACACTTTTTTAGTCTTCAGAAATTGGGAACACATGAAACTAATTTTTTTAGTTTCCTTCACAATACAACCTGTGCATCATGTTTGGTGACTGTGGAAAGCATCACAGTTACAATTTTTATTGTTTGCGCATTTAAAAACTGCGAATTATTATTGGTAAACAGGCATATTTTGGGCTTTGTCACAGACAAGTGTTTGTGACATCCATTCACAGGAAAAAACATTTCAATGAACAAAACTTTAAAAAATAATGACTATTAGTTGGAGATTTTATAGCAGAAAAATAAAAATCCAAAGCCTGTCAGTCTTTCACTGGCAGAGAGATTTATGCAAACATTCCTTTTTTAGAACATTACCGTTTGGCAGGAGCAAAATTAAGTGAAAGGCGATAATGCTATCTTAGAGGTTCTTGCATTATGCTGGATGGTGTAAAGCTGTCACTTTCTGTCTATGAAATGTGTGGGCACAGGCTTGCGGATGCTTTCAGGGAATGCGTTTGAGGGCAGCATCCCATGTGCGTGCTCTCTGCGTTGAATCCACCGCATGTTTTCAGACTCACATCTGCCGGCTAGTTCAAAGCTCCAACCCCTTGTTGGTTCAAAGTTCAGGCTGCTGTTAGCATCAGCCAGGTTTCGCATTCCATATTAAGTCTCGTGCAGTTACGTGAAGGCCTTCGAAGAAATGTTTTAAATAGTACATTGGCTTGTCATCAGAGAAAGATGAACATAAGTTGACCATGTAAGACCATTTCACATAATAGTTCACCACAAAGGAGAGTGACCATAGCAGTGCTGTGAAATGCCCCGACGATAAAAGGGCAAGAGCACCTTTGTCCACGTTTTAATATCTTGGAAGAACGTAGTATTGCCTAGACCCTCTGTTGTAGCATGCAAGTGTGATTTGGCATAGTACTTTGTGGCTTGCGTTGTGCATCTAGCATTGCACTGTCCCTAACAATGTTTTGAGAGGAACTATTATAATAGGTTTGGAATTATGTAAAGGCAGCTTCACAATAGAACTTACTGTTGCCTGCAACTGCCTTGGAGTAATTTTTTTTTTCCTCCTTTTTTTGGTCCACACAGATCCGATCGGGAGATGACACTAGCAGAGTTCAAGCGTATCTGGTACATTGAATACATTCACCGTATGTGGGGCCGAACCATCGGTGCAGTCTTTTACACGGGTGCAGCCTGGTTCTGGTGGAGGGGCTGCCTGAGCCGTCGTGCCAAGGTGCACGTTGGCCTGCTGGCTGTGGGCCTGGCCTTTCAGGGGTTCTTGGGCTGGTTCATGGTGAAAAGTGGCCTCCAGGACCAGCCACATGTGAGTCAGTACCGGCTGGCTGCACACCTGGGCACTGCGTTGGCCTGGTACAGCCTGGCCTTCTGGTCAGGCCTCTCTCACTTGGCAGCTCGTCCGGGATCTACTACTGCACTCCTGTCAGCAGCCATGTACAGGGGCGTCCACGGGGTGCTTGGACTGGTCTTTGTCACTGCCATGTCAGGTGCAATCGTGGCAGGTTTGCGAGCAGGCCTTGTGTACAATTCTTTCCCCAAGATGGCTGATCGTTGGGTGCCTTCCGACATCATGGCACTCGAACCGAAGTTGAGCAACTTTACTGAGAATCCGACAACAGCCCAGTTTGACCATCGAATCCTGGTAAGCCAGCCTTTCTTCTTTTGTAATAGAGGTCATTATGAGTCCAGTGCCAGAAGAAAATCTGTCAGCTCACTATAGTTGGATACAACTTAAAAAAACAGCAGATGGTAATGCTGGCCACGGCCCACGGCGTCTTGTATTATTTCGCTGACCATTTACAACAGTGAACAAACTCATCTTTCTAAAGTTTGACTATCAGTCAAGCCAGAGGCGTCGAAATTCTTCTGCTTATAAATTCGTCTTATGATTAGCTTCTTGTTTAGATAACAAGAACAACTTTTACAACAATTTACTTTTTGTCGTGGAGGAATCCTGTTTGGCGGTCCTGAATGTGGGCGGAGCTTCACTGAGACTTAAGCTGTATCCAACTATAGGCACCGTGCAGTACATTTTGCACATTATTTTGGTACTTGGGACTGAAAAAAAAGTTATGAAATTTCCGGTTGGTCCCCCTCAATTGCAGCTAAACAGAGGTTCATGACTGGGTATAGGTTTCCCACTTTGATATGGCCTGCATTTGAGGAGAAAGCACTGTGGAAAATTCATGTAGGCATGGCGTTGGCTAATATATAATTAATATCTCTAACTTTCTGTGGCAGAAAATTTTGTATTCCGCAAATTGAGAACAAAAAGTCTGGAAAATTCCAAGGTTCGCAACCGAAATATTAATATAATGTAAAAATTTTTTTTAGGGTTTTAACCAACAGGCTTGATTGCTGCTAGGAGAAGCTAGCTTTTTAATTTGGAATGAGACTGTTTTGTCAAAAAAAAAAATTATTTTTCGATTTTGTGACCTCCTAATAGAGCATTTCTTTAGCTTTAAGAAAATATGTTACACGTGGGTATTCACGACTTGACTTAAAAGAATGCATTTTTTATCATTTTTTCGTTGTGGGAGTGGGAATTTGAAGTTTTCGCTCCAAGCTTCAGAGGCTTTATTTGCATCTTTCTCAGAGCAGCATTTTTGGAGGTTTATGTACCTTTTTCTCAGGAACGATAAAGCGTAAGGAAACAAAATTTCCCACAGATTTCAATCAACCCCTTTTACGTGATAGTAATCATGGGTCTTAATTTTATTGCACCAAGAAAAAGAACACAATAAATCTGTTCTTTGCTCAAAGCATATAGTTTTAGTCATAGTTGTGTGCAATAACCATTTCTACTCTCATACAAAATTCAAGGAGTCTGCATCCAGTAAATTTTAAGAAAAAGGTATGTTGGTAGAAAAAAACAGACAATACTAGTCAAAATTTTAATCAAGTTTCTAGCTCTAATGCAAGTTGCGTCCACTTCTAAGGTTACTGGCAAATTTAAAGGGACCCAGAAAGGGGGTCTCAATAAAGGTGCGATATATCTGGGATGTTAAAAGACGATGGTTCATAATTATCCCCCAGCAAGAATTATTTTAATGCGTTTTGTGGAAGCAGTTATATGCAGACAAAATTTTAACTTCCGCGTCTTTGCGCCTTTCCCTCTCCTCTCGCACGCCAAAACGGCGGCGCTTCTCCGCCGGCCCCACACATTCGGCCCCTCCCCTACCTCCGCCGGCTGCGGCGCGCGGAGTGGCCTCGGCAGCGCGTGACGTCTGAAAGAATTTGGCACTGTGAACTAATGATAACCCCCGGCTGCGGACGTCATTTGCAAGACTTGACGTCGTCTGCCAGGTTTTCGTGCGAAAGCCCGGCCGCCGTGAGGTGCGAAAACGGGAGTTTTTAAAAATGTATTGTAAATTTCCCGCCCGCTTCCGAGGTCTCGTACGCGGCATGGACGTTCGGTGGCCTGTACTCTACATAGTGCAAAGATTTTAAAGCCAAGCTCAAACACCCCTTTCTGTGGCCCTTTAATAGCAAATTTCCTAGCCATAGCTTTTATTAGAATTACTCTACAGCCAAAGTTCGAAAACCATTTTCAAAGTGTCATCCCACTTTAATGACCTTGGGGCAAAGCGCGTGGCATGGGTGTTTTGCACCTTTGCAGGTGCAAACCGGAAGGTGGCTGTGCGCATGTAAAGAAGGCGGTTTGGCTCTTTGAGAAAAGAGAAGACCCTGACAGAGTGGGATTGAGTAGGGAATGCAGAGGGCAAACAGGCACAGGAGTGGGGAGCTTGAAACACCCAGTAGTGGCACTACGGCAGAGGCTGCGTGAATTAAAATTACTGGAGGCCTAGCATTGCTTGATTGCAGCACATGCATGCGAAGCCCCGCTTCTTAAGTAATGACGCTGTATCCGCTGCTTCTGTATTTTAGAGAGCAGTCTGCACTTTTTCTGGGGGCGGGGAAGGGGGCTTTGCTATGGTTGGTCTGAACAGTTTGAGATTGCATTTTAGTCATATTTATTTAATATCTCCCGAGTTATCAAACTCAACCCTCACCTTATATTCATGCAGATAAGGTAAAAATTCATTTTTCATAATACTGTTGTTTCCACTGATGTTCAATAATAGCGTTTAAAAAAAATTATGGCCGCAAACACTCGGTTCAGCAAGAAGTGCTTAAATCTGCAATATTTCGCGGAATTGCAGAATTTCGGGAAATCAGGGGCGTTATATATTAATAAAAGTATTTATATATAGGCAAGCGTCCTGTTTTTTTGCATTTTTGCAATGGAAGCGCTAACTTTGACAGAATGACCTGGCACAGAGGAACGACAAACAGAACCCAGGTCATTCTGTCAAAGTTAGCACTTCCACTGCAAAAATGCTATAACAACTAGCCCCAGTCGTCGATTTATTGAGTCTCGTCTGTCTGGTGCCTGAGCCATTGCTGTGGAGTTATTCCAGATTGAAAATTTGTACTGCACACAGTTGTGTACACAGCAAACTCGCTGCTTTTTTGGAGTGTGTACTGCATCTAGCAGTGTTTTTTGTTTCAGGCGAAATTAGCATTGTTCATGTCACAGATACCTAGGTTGAATTTTAATGCCATACAGCGAACACAGTAAATAATTTTTAATGAAACAGTGAACTAGGTATCACGCTGTCTGCCATTCTTATGCAGACAAATTTTGCCAGCAGTAATAAAGAAAGGACATCAGTGTGCATCTTTGAAGCTTAGATTTATTCCTCAATTCTGAAGGCCTTTACATGACAAATCCTGGTATTTCTGAAGGCCTTTACATGACAAATCCTGGTATTTCAATGTTACTATTTCCAACCACCGTGACACTTCGTACAAGATTTTGCCCGTCGTTATAAAAATTAACCATTGGTATTTTGAAAGGCCTGAATATAGTATATAGGTGGAAAAATAGTTGTTTTCGATAGAAAGAAAAAATCACTGAAGGGTTAAAGAAGCAGGGAAGTTCGTGTGCCGAGCAGCATCCAGAGACTTGTGTACCTTAAGGCATTCACCACGTTTGGAAGCAATAAGAAAACAATGTTCTTGATGATGAAGGTTTAAGCGTAGTCAAGTAGCACAAAGCAAAACATATGGCATTGGATAAATGGTTTTTGCATAAAGCGTAGTTGTGTCATCATATACACTAATGCACATTATGCTTAAATTTTAACTTGGTATTGAGATGGGTCGCCAAATTTTTTATTGCAGGAGGCATTTCAGATTGTCATTTATTTTTATTTTTCAAGAGGGATTATGCAAGTATTATTCTTTTCAGTAAATTCTGGCTCACAAGAAATGGTTGGCACAAGCCTTGATTGTTATAACAAAACCAATTTGAGTGTAAATGCAGGTGTTAAATGGAATATGATGCCAATACGAAGTGCATCAATCAATGGACTGCATTTTCATAATGTTGTGTGTGCCACTTCCACCAGAAATGGAATACGATGCCAATACGAAGTGCATCAATCAATGGACTGCATTTTCATGATGTTGTGTGCGCCACTTCCACCAGAAATGGAGCTTTGCTTGGCTAGAGATAGCATAGCTGACAGGTACCCACGGCAGCTTACCTCTTGCTTTTCCACACTAAAAAGGCTATAATTTCATGATGAGCAAGTTTGATTCAAGAATACTCGAGAGATTTTAACAACACACAGAGTATTATGAAGCAGTATAATTTTATATATTGTATACTATACCTTTGGGTATCCTTTCTTTTTTTAGAATGATGTTTGAATATTGGAATACGAACGCAAAATGCAAGAGAGCAATGAAATATGAACTGTAAGTGTCGTAGTTACTGGCAGCTCACAAAATACAAAAAATTTACACAGAATATAAATTAATTTCATTGCTGTTTTGAGTAGGCAAAGAAACTTAATTTTAGGGGTCTAAATCTGACTGAACTTAAAGAAATGAAATGCTTGTGCTTGTGTTAATTTCAGTAATCCCTTTAAACTGTGTCAGGACCTGAGTAATATCGCTGTCACACGGCATTCCTTGAAGGCCTTTCCAGCAAAGGCACCTTTTTTCATGAAAGGAGCAAAAGCTTAAAAGAGCAGCGACGCAGCTACACGATGCAGCCCAAAGGGGAAACAGTTGTTCAGGCTTAACACCATGCTGTGCTCGAGGCGGCTGAAGTGAGTGTTTCAAAATTAAACTATTTGTTAAAGTGTTTAAAAAAATAAATTCTGTTCATTCACTGAGCTCAGACAATTTTTATTTTAATTGCTTCCTTAAAAGAGCTGCAACAGTTACTCTCATCAGCAACAGCATGTTTTGTGTATTGCTTTGGCCACGGGAGGCACTCGGCATTGCTGGAGCAATTTTACTGTCTTAAAATTTGGGCATAAAATAAACACATTCGTACAAGAAGCAAAACCAGACACACCTTTTGTATTTCTTAAACATGTTTTCAAACATTGTTGGCTGCCTGTTTTTTTTATTGGTGTACTGTTCGATCCCCAGTGCCGCCGGGTACCCACCAGTGATACAGTGGGTACAAGGTTTCCCCTGGCCCAGTGCTCGGCTTCTTTAGGGTGGAATGCTTGGGAAATGGGTCTTTGACCCCACCTTGAGAAATGGAAAATACCATGTGTCATGGCGCTCTTTGGCCGTAGATGCCCTTGCACCATAAAAATCCATAATCAGCATCATTTTTTTGTTGCTTTTACTTTTTGATGTTCGACGGCACTGCGACCGCAGGTTGCAGTGCCGTCGCAGGTTGCAGTGCCGTCGCAGGTTGCAGTGCAGACCTTTGGAGCCCGCAGGCTGCGCCTTTGGGCTCCATTGGTCTCGGATAGGCGCCTTCGCCTCCAAGGCCCTTAGCGGCAAAGGCGCCGTGTAGCTGCACTCCTTACGCCTTTGGACATAAGGACATGATTCTCAAAGGCCGTTGCGATGCCCATGTGACAGGGGTATAATATGGTTTATAAGTAGGGTTTGGACTTTCTGGTTTCAAGACGTTCCAGCTACTGCGACGATTCAACATTAGTTCCATCGCTGCCACCAACATAGACCACATGATGCCCTGCCCTCTTGCTCAAAACAGTTCAACAACCCAATGATAACATTTGAACAGTTCTTACACAACTTCTACTTGTGTTTTTGTCTGCCAGCTATCTCATTTAACTTGCCTTATTTTTTAATGACAATGGCAACTCCTTCTACAAGCTCAGCTCTGAGTAGTACCATGTGCACATTAATAACTGGCAAACAAACTGTTCATGCTGACAAAAATGCCAAGATACACGAAGTGACTTTTGACTACACAGGATTGCCCCGTTAGATCACCAAAAAAAGACAGCAAATCTTTTGTTGAAAACAATATTCGCTGAAAAAAAAAAAAAAACGAAACTTGAATTCTGAAGTAAACACCAAAGAATGCTGAATTTTGTAAATGTAAAAATCGAAAAATCCAACCCCTATTTATAAGCCTCAAGTTGTAGCACCAGTACCGCAACAAGTAGCTAATGCCAAAGAACATCACCGTGTGGATTAATGAGCAGTTTTCTAGACAACGTTGTTGAGCCACCCTCTTTGAAAATATATGAAAACTCTGCTGGCATTTATGGCACAGTGTCAAAGTAATTAAAGAAGTGACTTCAAAACAACTTGCTTTTCATTTCCCGCTCCTTTACTCTTTTAACCATTCATGCGGGCGCAAGATACAAAGTCTGTGGCCAATTATTGTCTTTCTGTTCTCATCCGATTTGTCCACTTAAATGTGCTTTGATCTTCACTTTGAAGGAAAATGGTGGATATGCTTTGCCAAGGAAGTAGCAGCATTTCAAAGAGCAGTGAAAGGCTGCACAGGGTTAAACCACATTTTTTTTTTTCTGACAGGGTGAAAGTGTGGTGGTTATCGTCACTGGTCTTTGGCTCTGGGGCCGGAAACAGCCACTGCCGCCGCGGGCAAAGAAAGCACTCCACTGCCTCCTCGCTGCTGCTTGGCTTCAGGTAAAAATAGTGGTTTTTCGAAGTGATGTCCGTTTGTAAATTATTTGCTGCCAGCCTGTGCTGCCTAATTACAGACTAGATTTTTATGACCATGTGTGGAGGGTTTGCCTCTTGAAATGGTTAAGAGGGATTTTGCATGATTCAATTGATTGCAGGCACACATGTGCACTGCTGTGTGACAGTTTGTAGAGATGGATGCGAGGATGCACTTTTGGACAGGCTATTGGAGTGGACATCCACGAATATAGTTTCCTGATTTTTCACTCATAAAGCTGAGAGATAAGTTGGTGCTGTTAAATGCGAGAAAAAAAATTACTTTTTCAGTTTAATATTTGCATTGTCTGTGCAGCATACAGTAAAAGCACCTTAACTTGAACTTCAAGGGACTGAAAAAAAAAATGCTCGAATTATCGAATGACCCCAAAAGAATTTTCAAGAACTGCTTGCATCACGGTAAATTTATTTGGTGAAAGACTGGGCATTATATGCCTGTCTTTGAGGTGCGAATGACGCGGCAGTGACTGCTTTTCGCATTTCCTTTAATGCTTTATTGCATGCATACTGTCGGAAGTGTCGAAGCAGAACTGCTCCAAAATCCTAAGGGCCTCCCGCATTCTTCCTGGTGCGACATGGTGGAGCTCTGCCGCTACCATGTCACATCCCTCACAAGTGGCACTGTTGTGTGTGAGGCTTCACTGCATGAACTGTAAACGGCACGTGACGAGCGCACAGTTTAGGCATTTCGGCGGGAACCATGCGGACGGAAGCGAAGGCAACGCTCAGTGGCGCTGAAAAGGAGAGATGGAGAAAACATCGGCAACACGCCAATCAATATCCTAAAAGTAGGTTGGTTGGCTGGCTGGCTGGTTGAGCAGCTGTTGCTGCGGGCTGGTGTGGAACTCAGAAAAGTGAGCCAAAACTAATTATAGGAGACGGAGCTGTCCATCATGTCTGCCGTTGCACGCCGTTGTCAGTGATGCGCAGGCCGTGAGCAACTCGGCAGCATCGTTAAAGAGAAACAATAGCACACAAAAGAAGACTGGACTAACGAATGGAATTCAGGTTTTGGGTAGGGCTATTTCGACTATCTCTTGCCGCGCTGGTCATAACTGGACGCTCCTGGCCGCACTTCGGGAGCCTGTTCAAATTAACCGGCGCAGGACCCGTAGCGTCTGAATTAACAAGCGCACGACGCCATAGACTTACATGGGCGTTGGCTGGGGCCGAACCGGCAGTTCGAATTACCCGATTTAATGGGGGTCGAATTAAAGAGCGTTTACTGTATTTGGTTTCATTGGCTATTGTCCTGCCTTAGGATCATGTTGACGCTATTTGGCATTGCATTTGCAGGCCACGCTGGGTGTGTCCACGCTGCTAACATATGTGCCTGTGTCTCTTGCATCATCACATCAAGCAGGAGCAGTGACACTGCTCTCGGTGGCCCTTTGGCTGGCCCATGAGCTCAAGCTGCTTAGAAGGATACCAAAGTAAACACCACGAGGCTCGTTGAGGTCTCTAGAGTATGTATTATAGTACTGCATGACAAGAATAAAACTTTTCTTGTGAGAAGTGACTTGGTCCATGACTGGCTCGGTGACTAGTTTTGGGCACCATAGTTCATGCGGATCTGGATACTATTCCAGGAACGCTTGCATAGCTGCCATCACAGCAATCCCACAGCACACACATCCAAGCTGTTTGCTTGATTCCCTGCAAAGCAACAGTACTGTCATTACTTGGTAACTGACCAGACAATCCTCTGCAGTTTCACCAGTGAGTTAAAATGCCAAACAAAGCATGTAAACATGCAGAACTGCCTGTTTGTAATGCAGTACAGAGATTGTGAACTCAAGAGGTTGTGAAAATTAAGCCATACCACATTATATGAAGCAGCATCATAGAGTCAAAACATTGTCCAGCTGACATTCCTTTGAACTGCGTTTTGTAGTGTGTTACAATTCTAAAACAGGACTGAATGACAAAAGTTCGCCTCTCCTTTCCCTAAAGACCGTTGTGGATTTGACGATATTGTCACGTAGTGGTGACGGCAGTCGAAGCAGCGATGAAGACGGAGAAAAGGTCTTCTAAAGGAAAACTGTTTATTGGGCTGGCTTGTACCCAAAATGGACTGAATCACTCGGCGGCAGCGAAGCGACAAGCGTGCTCGGCGGTCGTCGAACAGAATGCCCGCCACTGTCGGCCGTGCTCAATTTAAAGCTGATAGCGAACTTTCGAGATAAAGCGTGCAAAGTTACTAGAACATTCCAGAACAACGTAGAATCAGCTCTGCCTGGCTGCGATCAATCGAGATAAATCTAGTTGCGTCTTGCATCGCAAACAAAGCGATAAAGTTGTGTGGCGGCAGATTTGAAGAATGAACAAACACTGCAAATGTTCGCGGCAATATAATGTTTGCTCCACACTTTCACAGCTCAGCACGGCCACAGTATTTAATAATAATAATTGGTTTTTTGGGGAAAGGAAATGGCGCAGTATATCTTTCTCACATCTGGCGGACAACTGAACTGCTCTGTAAAGGAAGGGATAAAGGAGGGTGTGAAAGAAGAAAGGAAGAAAGATGTGCCGTAGTGGAGGGCTGTGGAATAATTTCGACCACCTGGGGATCTTTTAACATGCACTGACATTGCACAGCACAGGGGCGCCTTAGTGTTTAGCCTCCATCGAAACGCAGCAAGCCACAGTATTTCAAATGCACATTTACGAAACAAGCAAGATAATTAACTTCCATAAATTGTCCTGCTGTGAACATGCCTTCCTCTTTCACCTGAAATCCAAGTGACTAGTGAAATGTTGACAATTCTGAGTGGACAAATAAAAGATTATAATTGGAGGCCCATTCACAATGGTCAGTCATGAAGGGCTTGCAACCGGGGAGTGGCTCGAAACTACCGATGTTCACGCTAGCAAAGGGTACCTGCAGGTTGCCGTCCTGAAGGGTCTCATTCAGAACAAGAGTTGTCAGCCTTGACTGTTACTGGCAATGAGATGGCAGATGTGAAACAAGCTTCTGTTCACTTCCAAGGCAACCCGAATGGTTTGGCGGTTTGCAACTCTCAGTCACATGACTTGAAAATGTAGCAGCATGTGACTGCCCTGCTACTGTCCTTCACTGACCAGTACGTATTTGCAACTCGCTTTGCAATCAAAACAGGCACACAATCTCTGCAACTTACAACTGTGAACAGACCTTTAAGAATGCCACTAAATTTACTACCGTACGAAAGCATTTATATGTAATCTACAAGTTGGTGGGCATGCAATTCCTAATGTTGTTCAATACACCTGCCAGGCTTTCCTCTGTGCTCTATATTCTTAGTGGTACCAATGCCCATGCTCATCCTTTCTAAGTTATTAAAGTTTTTTATTTGTACTCAACTTATCAGGAACTTCTGATATGGCCACTGCTGTTTCAACGATACAGGTCAATTTTTGCACACTTTCTTTTCGCATGCTTGACATGAAAACTAACATGATTAATCCCAACAAGAAATGCTATCACCCAAGGTTTGACAGCAGTATTCTTTTGTACAGAAACACTTTTGTTATGTTATTTCTAGGCACTGCTTGTACTGCTTGTCCTTTCTAGCTTGGAACTAGGCAAAAACTTGACTCAATGCAAAGAGAAACCAGTGCAGGGCGCACTTGCCCATGCAATGATAGCAAACATTTTCGTATGACTGCAATCATTTTGGCTTTTACAGTATTATTAGACCTTTAATCCTAATTATTTTTATGAACCACACAACCAGCTTCCCACTTGGGGAGCTTTGCTCTTATGAGGTGTATGTCTTTTGCAACTGCTGAGCAAAAGAATATGCTCTGTGGCACTACAGCCCAGTGAATTCTTCCTCATCCTCAACATAGGTGCTTTGTAGTTCCACAATGTCTAGCTCAGCCTTATCACTCACCAGGGGTCCTCTTCTTTGAGAAGGTCTGGCAGTACACTGACAAGTGCTATGTTCAAAAAGCCTCCAGAGGTGAAAGGCAGTATCCAGGAAGTGGACATGTCTGAAAAATATGTGAAAGCCATGTAACTCTGCTTTGCCCTTAAAACTTTGTTCTGCTCCGCGGTAATAACCAATACATTATCCAACAAAATAAAAGCTTGTCCTTTGACTACTCTGTGCATTCTTGTTGCTATTAGTACTTCTTCTGTTTCAGAAAAGCAGTTGAGCAGTTAAGTACTTATAAAGGGCACAGAATTCAAACTCGTGCTGTTTAGTTCTTTAATGGCCAGATGATCAAAGTGATGCATTCAAAAATTTCACACATGTGGGTACTGTTCACAACAGCATGACGTCCATACCTTAGCTTTCAATTAAACGGTTGCAATCACTACCTCTCAGTAACATTGATGCACAGCATTACACTGGGTGTCACAGCTAAATGTAACCCAGTTTTAAAAAAAGAGTGAGTGCCCTAGGGGAGTGAAACGTGAGAGTTGTCTGGCCTAGTCTTCAGCATTTTTTATCATTATGCAAAGTTAGGTTATTAGCAAAGACTAACTACTTCAATATTGGCTTTGCCAAAGTATCAGTTTGAAAATGGTAAATCACATTATGAAAAAACCAGCTGAGATGTCTGCAGCAAGCTACCATTTGCATAGCTTTTTTTACTAACCCTAAAAGAAAGCGTGTGAAATACAAAAGCTACCACTTGATAGCAGCGCTACTTGAGCATCCCGAGATGCATTCTCAGAGACCAAAACATACTCACCTCCAGAACGCTGTCCCCAACAGGGCTTTGAGCTTGCATTGAACATACGGTATGCACCAACAGCTGTTGACGTGTCAGTGGAGTGCAAGTTTCCGTAAGGGTTATTAATAGTAATAAAGGGAAGGCGGGGTACCAGTCTCACCAACCTCACTTTCAGCATTCTCACTCACCAATCTTACTTAAAGCTCACAGCATTCCAGAGATAAGCGTATTTTGTTCTCTGAGAACATGTCTTGGGGCGCTCAAGTAGTACTACTATCAAGCGGTACTATCAAGTGGTAGCTTTTGTATTTTGCATGCATTCTTTTAGGACTGGTAATAAAAGCTACACAAATGGTACCGTGTTGCAAAATTTTCAGCTGGCTGTTTTTCAAGGTGATATACAACTTTCAAACTGACACTAAATACTCTTTATGATTACCTACTTTGCATAACAAAAAAAATGTTTCAGACTAGGCCACACGACTGGCACTCGGTTTCACTCGCCTACGACACTTCTTTTTCAAAAACTTTGCTACGTTTAGGCATTGGAAAGGACAATTGGTATAGCAAAACCAAGCTGTGGGCTGCAACCATTCAGTAACAAACAACGGCCAAGCTGTGAGCTCTAATTGTATATTTCACTAGTTGCAATCCCCACGTTTGACTGCTAACAGTTGTGATCACTGTTACAGGAGGCACTCGGAAGTACCATTTTGAGCTGCACCATAACTGCATTACAATGTGTGCTGTTCCAGAAATTGCACCAAAGAAACTGCAGTAAAGCTGAACTGTACTGTTCCTGACACATTAAAGTAATGAGAAAAGAGAATGGTTTAGGGGATGAAAAACGAAGACAGGCTAAAATCATTGAGAGTTGGGCTACAAAGGTTGTGGTAAAAATTGCTCAGGCCACAGAAGGTGCGTGGGCCATATGTCATAACCTGAACGCTCATTTATACTGGACATCAGCGATGAATTGTGAATCGCGGGGTTTAACGTCCCAAAGTGACATTTTGAGGGACGCTGTAGTGAAGGGCTCCAGATTAATTTAGACCACGTGGGGTTCTGTAACGTGCTGGTATCGCACATTAAGACGGTTTTGTACTTTGCCTCCATTAAAATACAGCCGCCGAGGCCAGGATCGAAACCGCAACCTTGGGATCAGAAGCCAAACTCCAAACCCACTGAGACACCGAAGCAAGTACATGGCAGTGTTGCAATGCTTTGTATAGTCAAAGTAGCTTATAGGGTGATTGTAAAAATAAGTATCGGCTGCAATTTTCATCCCTCACATATATCATGCTAGATGCGAGTGCAGATAAACAAAATGCACAAGAAGCCAGTGAAGCACTCACCCACGTTTTCAAGCGAGTCTGCAGACAGAGCTGTGACTGCACCAGCTACCCCTACAGCTGCTGTGAGAACTTGAGCTTTGGCAGCATCCCAACGGTTGAAACCAGATTTTAAAAGTATGGCAAAATCACCCACTTCATGGGGGATTTCATGTATAAGAATGGCCAACGTAGTTACCACACCCATCTGCAAAAACATACAGTTACTAATGAATCGAGGAGACTGCACATTACGCGAGTCTTAGTGCAACACCCAGCAAGCTCTTCACAACAAGAGCAAGTCGGGGTGTCTTGCTAGGAATACAGTGAACAATGGAAAATGCCTAGCGTTGCACATGCTGTCATGTAGTTAGGACCCTTCATTATCTGGTTTTTATTTTTATTATTATTTACGGGGTAAAAAGTTTGTTATTGGTTTTTGAACTGATAATTTGGAAGGAGCAAAGCTTTCCTGGACACTGTATACAACAATTTGGATTCACTGGGATACCTTAATTTTACAAACAAGCTATAATAGAAAGTTGTACTTCCTTGACACAACCTAACAGATGTGTCTCCTTTTTTTTCAACTTACGATTCTTTCTTTCTATGTAACCATCTGCATTTAAAGTAGCTGCATGTTCATGAAACACCTGCCAGGCTTTTGCATGTATTCTACGAGCAAAAACTTTTTTTTCAATCTCATAGCTGTCATTTGATATGCATAACAGCACAAAAGCAATACTAACTAGCATGGGGTAGCACCTAATATGCTGCCGAAATGAAACCAAGCCAATTCCTGTATTTTGAAAACTTGCTCATAAAGATGCTGTATGAAAGAATTCTGAAGTGAAGCCACATATTTCGTGACAAATGTTGAAAGAATTATGCGGCTGACAATAAACTAAAAACTTTCTGAAATGGGTTTGGAATAGCTTACAGTTTCCTTGCAGTACTTTCAACTTGCTCTACTGGCAAATTCAATCAGCTGTCAGCTATGTTTCAAGGTAAAATCTGGGGTCAAACCAATTTTCATAAAATATCTCAGAAGAGCAGAAGTCCTCTAAAATCAGTTTTTAAATGAGTGCAGAAGAAATCACATAGTGTGAACTTGTTTTTGAGTACAGCTTTACTCGTGATTGCCAAAATGATTTCCTGCTCTTTTGCTGCTTCCTGTATCTCATACACATGTCATTGCACAATGGCATATGAGCTGAATATTTGATCTCATCGGAGATAAATTGGTCAGGAATATGCAGCAAAATTAGGTCTGGGCATCAATTAAAGTCTTTAATCTAAGTTAACAACATCGAACTGGTATATACTGATTTCATTGATTTACTGTAGTGAAAAGTTTCCAAGACACCAGGGTTGCTGCTGAGCCATGCAATGCATCTGGTATTGTTCTCCTTGAGCTCTAAAATGCCCTCACACCTCTGTATATTTGAAGCTTTAGGGGTACTGCAAGCACCCTATTACATGGATGAATACCAAGCCCTGTGGCCTTGGCAATTTTTTACCCTACATGTCTAATGTTTAAAAGGATAACACAACCGCTCACACATTAAGCAGTTACTACGACACAGCTTTTCATCAGACAATCTGCAACACATAGTTTTCACTATCAGGCCATCAACAGTGAAGAGCTGAAACCCCTCCATCAAGCCTTGCTGTTAACCTTACTGAAAATCTGGTCATATAAGCAAACAGGTTTGTTTACATTTCCAGCAGCAGAATGTTTCCTTTGCAAGTCTCACTCCAGCTTTACAAATGTGACCTCTATAACTATCTATATTTAAAAGGGCTTTTGGCTTGTCATTATTTGCTAGCACTATAAGCTTGGAGTTTTCATTACATTTTTTTAAGTACATTTTAAGCATTTTTTAAGAGTAACTGCACACGGAATTGTGCTCCAGCAGGAGGTGAGTTGCTTCAGCATGGAAAAAGTTTCGACAACTGCATATGCAGAATATTAAGAGGCCTAGCTCAGCACATGTTTTGTGCAATGTCTGCCAATTAACTGGTTTAAATATTAATTACAATTACACGCTGAACAATAAATCAAAACTTTAATAAATAAGCCAGTCAGCCCTTCATCTTGATGGATCCTGGCACACAATGTACAATCTTTGCCAAAAGTAACCAAGCAAAGGGGCTGGCTTGTCAGCCATACATTGGTGCCCTTCGGCACCCCTAAAGACCGCATAAGGTGAAGACAAGGGTTCCCCTCACCTTACACAGATTTAGTTAAGGGGTGCTATAGGTGCTCCACTACAGCTAAGAAACAAACCCTGTTGCTTTACTTCTGGCAAAAACAGTACTTCTTTTGAGATGATAGAATGTCAAACGCTAGCAAGCACGATATACCTTAGGGCCAACAAGAAAACTGGCAGCCACAGCCAATCCATGGGTGAAGTTATCAATGCCATTTGCCATAAGGTTTAGGTACCCTGTCACCTACAAATTGAAGAGACAGGAAAAACACAGGATTACTTTTCACTCACACTCTGTGCACAATTCATGCATAAACGTACAGAAAACATGCTTAAGTGCCTTACTGTGTTTTATGCTGAACTTCTAAAACATAACTAGTGCAGTTGTGCCTTTCAATAGTCACACACACACATTACTGTCCCCTGAGTAATATTAACAGAAAATTTTGTTATTAAATGGCAGTTCTGAGGCACCAGCCAAGGAAAATTTTCCCATATGAACATCCTGAAAAAGTAAACTGATAACCAAATTGTACACAATTGGGAAATAAAACACAGCTTTCTGCTCACCACCATGCCCTCCCCTCGATGCACTTTCCCACCCCACCAAGAAGAGGAAAAGCAAGTGCAGAAACAGAAACCGAACATCAGCATGCCAATCTAGCTTTTAGAATTTTAGAAGTTAACTTCCACTAGTGTTTTTGTCTTACAGTTCCTTGCGTTCCTTTTTTTAGTGGCAATTGCATTTCTTCTTACAAGCACAGCTCTAAGTATGACCATTTTTGCGTTAATTACTGGTGAATCGAATGATTAGTCTGACAAAAAGGTCAAGGAAAATTCTAGGTGACCTTTGACCGCACAAGAGTACCACATTATATCGCCGAAAAAAACAAACAAACTAGTTTTTCCATAGAAAATAGTGTTTGCTGCAATAAAGCAAAACCTGTGTTCTGAAAATAAACGCTGAAAAAAAGTCAGCCAAATTTTCAAAGTAAGTCCAACCCCTAAACATATGAAATTGAACATTCCACATCATCATGTACCAGACAAAAAGCTTGATACAGCTATGCATTAATGAAGATATAATTACTATATTCTGGATAGTTTCTGGCATAACTAACCAAAGCCTTCTCACAGAGGCAAGAAATACAATCAGTACACCACAAGACTGCTCCACATCAGCCAGAAGACATGGGCTTGCCTCAGACTGGCCAGCAGTACACACACGCTCCTTCAAAAAAATAGAACAGAATCACATTGCATAGACTGGCCAGCAGTACGCACACGCTCCTTAAAAAAAAAAAAAAAACAACAGAATCGAACTGAATAGATGAGTGGAATTTTCTGCCAGTAGTATTCGAATTTCTTGTCTATTATTACGTAGTAATTGTCCACGACTGCTAACTTATTCATAATTGAATTCTTTCTCTCATGCTGTTTTGGTTTCGGTTTCATCAACCGAACGACAACTGTGACGTGTAAAGTGTGTTTAGGTCACGTGAGGCATAAAAAAACTGCAATGTAATCACTGATGCATCATCTGTGGTCATTCCAACTCTTGAAGTGTTTTAGTGAACTGAAACTGCATATCAGTGATTATGTTGCATTTTTTTCATTGCTCACGTGGCCTAAGCACCTATTACACGTCAGAGCCATCATTCGGTTGTTGAAAAATGGCTGCTGTGCAAGGTACTTGACTTCTCAATGCCACACGTTGACTGATAAGGAAGAAGATCACGAAAAACACTTCACTGCTCTACACAAACACATCTGGGCAGTGTAGCCAAGGCAAGATGCTCACATGAATGGTTTTCAGGTTTTCCAGAGCCGGGACCAGTTTGGTAACACCATTTTGGTTGACATCAGAGTGGGAAAAGGTTTGTTCTGTCTCGGGGCTCGTGGCTGTGAAGACCAGCTCAAGCACGATGAAGGTAAACACACCTACCAGCACCCACAGGCCAAGTGTCAGGTGTGCTTGCGTGGGGCTCTCAGCACCTGTCACATGTAAACAATGCACAAAGTGAGAAGTGTAGTAGTTTTCTTGCAGAAAGTAATCATGCCTTTTGCTAATGTTATCTGCTAATCACAAGATGGGCAGAGCATAAGGAGCACTGGTTTACCACGGAAACATGCAGAATAAAACAGAATGGCTTTCCAAAATTCGGGTATATCTTCTTGGAAAGATGCCCATGAAAATCAGTGGGATTTCAGCGTTAACTGTTTTGTAGAATTAACTGTGCTGCAGGAAAGTGAAGCATGCTGAAGTAAGAAAGAGGCTTAGTGTGCTTTTTTTTAGATAACTTATGTAGTTGAATATTTCAAACAAAAGGCATTTCAGTAACTTCAGTAGTGGTTAAACAGGTATCTTTTTTTATGTCAAAACAACACTGCGGTCTATAAAATATGTCTTGTGAAGGGGCTCCACGCCAGTTTTGACCACCTGAGGTTCTTTACATGCACTGAAGTCTGAGCACAGCGGCGTTTTTGTACTTTGCCGCCACCAAAACACAACCTCAGTAAACAAGGGTTATCATTTCACCTTCATCAAAATGTAGCCACCACAAATATTTCAACAAAGAAAGGTGCAATTCAATAAAAATATAATGTGCATCCCTTAGTCGAAACTTGGTAACTAAAGCTGGTTTTACGTATCCTGATGGGTTGAACTGTTGAAAGATGTTAAGCTGGCCTCTGCACCCTCTACGCCCAAAGAGATTACAACACGGGAAGCAGAAAGCGCCAAGGGTAACCACGTTTTCGAAATTATTAAAAAAAATCGTGGATATTACTTGCAGTGGGCTACACGCCTCTCAATAATTAAGGAGCCTAAGAGTAATAGCTAAAAAGTTAGCTTAGCACATCGTAACAGTATTCTGATCTACTACACCGCTGACAATGCTATGTCAGAAAAAGTGCTCTTCTAACTCAAAAAGCCTATTTTTAAAAATTGTGCAATGTCTTAGGTGAAACACCCTATATAGTCAGACACTAATAGCATAAGCTCAATGTGCACATCCAGAGTACAATATTCTGCCCTCACTTATATAGCCCATTTATGAGACTCATGCTAGGAGCCAGTAGCGTTTGGCCATTGAGCACAGCTGTTTCATCTAATTTCAACCGTAGTGATAGAGCAGATGATGAATCTAGAAGGTTCAGGTGCTGATAGCTTATAATAAGAACCATATTAGTTCTGCCTTTTTGTCGAGTAAGAAAATGTTCACATGGATACATCGGATGCAGTTGGACAAACTGGATACAATGAGAAAAACCAATTGGGTTCATCAGCTGGCATGCAAAGAGGGTTTGGTAAGTGGGTGTTTAATGTCCCAAAGCAACTCGGGCTCTGAAGGACGCCATAGTGAAGGGCTCCGGAAAATTCGACCACCTCGAGTTCTTTAACGTGCACTGACGTCGCACAGTACACGGGCCTCTGGAATTTCGCCCCCATCAAAATTCGACCGCAGCAGCCGGGATCGAACTCACGGCTTTCGGGCCAGTAGCAGAGCACCATAACCACTGAGCCACTGCGGCGGGCCCCATCATGCAAAGAGGGATCCAACTGAGGATCCAACTGGAACATATGGCAGTCTATTTACACTTGTATACAAGTCAAGAATGAGGTGCGACTGCACCTCAAAAGAGACCTTCCAGCCAATGCCGTCAACCGATCCCATGACGTCGCGGTTGCAATGCAGCAGAGGTTATACAGAGAAGAAAAGGAGACTGTCCTTTTTCTCTGTGTCGTGGGGGGTGGGTTGTTCGTTGTTCGTGCTATAGTCGATGCAACTCAAAAACGAAGGGGCAAATGCCTCTCAAAGCAGCTGCTTCAGCCAATGGTGTCAACTGATTCTCTCCTTTGACCAATGATCCCTTTGGACCATGCTAGCGTGAAATCGTAGGGGGCAACAGATCAATGGGGAATAACCACAACTTAATCGGATTAGCCGCAGCTTCATGAAAATCAGTCGACGCCATTAGCTTGAAGGCATCCTTTCAGGGGCATCTGCTGCTTAATTCTTGAGTTGTATCTCACTATAGGGGTGCGGAGGGGTGAAAGGTGGAAGTTGAAGAGAATGTACAGGGTCCCTATACACGGGGACAACTTTTTTTGGGGGAGCAGCTCCTATAGGCGCCCGTTCCTGCATTAAGCATCGTAGTCGTCGCCGTTGGCGAACCACGCCACTTGACAAGTCACCTTGTCACCTAATGGTGGCAGGTAGTAGCAGAGCGAAACGCCACCTGCCACGGCGAGAGCGAAGGAATGGACAACCGGAAGTTGGCTGCCACAGAAAGATCCCAGAGGGTGACTAGCAGCCTAACACACTACCTGCAAGAGGTGGCAGGTGGCGTGTAGAGAGCTGCGCTCAAATTTCGCATTACCGACTATAGTAATCATCTGTCAGTTTTTTAGCAGACCAGGAGAGGCTGTAGGCAGGAAAGCTTTGTGCCTGTGCCATGGGGAGTGGGCTCTTTCGGATAAAACTCAAGAACGAAGTGGAAAGTGCCCTAAAAGGAGGCCCTTAGGCAATGGTGATGACCGATTCTCCCCTTTGACAAAAAGCCCCTCAATGAACTAAATGTAACGACATCTCCTCCCTCCTCCTCCTATGCCGGCGCTCCTTCTCTCGGCTCCTCCCGGGCACCGATGGTGGCGGCACCTAGGCCGAGGGCTGATAGCAGGTGGTGGTAACAACACTTATTAGTAAGGAGCCTTATGTGTACTATTGCAATGAAAAGAAACGCGAACAATGGGACGCCTGCGCACTCCGCTCAAGAACAAAATGAAACATCCCCCGGGAAAGGCGGCAGGGGAGTGGGGAAGCAGCAAAGTTAAAAGCTTGTCATTGCATTTTACCTTGACTGATCCTTTTGGACCTGCTAGCTTGAAACTGCAGGGCGTGGCAGATTAAGGGGAATAACCGTGGCTAATCGGATTAACTTCGCCATCACGAAAATCGGTTGATGCCATCGGCTGGAGGGCCTCCTTTCCGTCGCTGGTTCTTGTGGCGCCGCCTCATCCTTTCCTTCTCATACTCCTCCTTTCCGCCCATACAACCGTCTGGTCACAACGCCAACAACAGCCTTTGCCGAACCATGGGTTATACTGCTGACGCAGTAAAATTAGATAATAAAGCTAGGTACAGGAGGTCATTTTCCATATGCCGGCAATTTTAGAGGGCCTATGAAACAAGTTTGAAAGGCTATATAATGCGAGCATTATGTAGAGTAAATGTCATGCAGCGTGCATGCGGCGTACAAGTCATCAAAAGTAAGCCGATGATTTACACATAATTTTCTTAAATTTCCATTCTCGCACCTCGCCGTGACAACCAGCACCGCTCTTTCATGTAAACGCTGCCTTCCCAAGACATTTGCGGTCTTGACGTCAGCTGTGAGGGGGCTGTGATTGGCTCGCTCGCGATGAACCGCAAAGATTCACACTGGCGAGTCGTGGAGGTCGCGCGATAGGTTCGAATCGCTTCGTTATGCCCCCCCCCCCCCCCATTTTCTAGTGCTCCGGAACCGTAACTAATGACCCATCCACAGGACTGACGAAATCAATTTCGCCCAAGCGCGGACACAGCACCACATGACTTGACGTCATTGGCTCCACCTCTTGCAAGGATGGAGCAGCTAGGCTTCACATGCCAAAACAGGCGCGCGGGTTCCATACTGCCACTTGAACGGCAGTCTGCTGCACTTTCAGAAACAGTTCTTGACAGTGTGCTCTCATTCCTGAGCGAGCTCTATTAATAATGTCATTATTCAGAGAGCTCGCTTTTGTGCGATTAAATTGGCATAACTGGCACAGTTCCCTCGCCTGCCCATTTCCTTTGTGTTGGTGCAGTTGTGGGATACTTGCACTTGCCTCGCTCTTGGGCGCGGTAGGGAGAGGCTTACCACATCGAGCATGCAAGCCGCTGCCGCCCGCGGACGAGGCGGAGCCAGTGACGTCCGGTGACGTGGTGCTCTGTCCGCGGTCGGAATCAGTGATTTTGTCCGTCGTGTAGATAGGCCTTAATCGAATGAAATCGGTCGCACGACGTCCGTGACTCGCCGGTGTGAATTTGCCTTAAAGGAGTGCAGGCACCTAACTTTCGTGACATGTTTTCTTCTCTACAATAATGCAGAAGACATTACTGCGCATGAATCACCATGTGGTATTTGCCTACGACCACTAAATAATTTATAATCGTATTTTTTCTGTCATGCTGTTTCGGATTCAACAGCCGAACGATTGCTATGACGTCAATAGTGATTTTATGTCACGTGAGACATGAAAAAACGTCAATATAACCGCTGCTTCGTTTTAATTCAGTATAGTGATGAAGGCTGCCATCCTTGAGAGCAAGAATGACGAATGTGGAAGCAGCGATTATATTGCAGTTTTTTCATGCCTTGATCACGTGACATAAAACCACTCTGATGCCACAGTCCTCATTCGGCGGTTGAAACGGAAACAGCACGAGAATGAAATTTGATTATAAATTACTTAGCGCCCGTAGGAGAATACCATGTGGTAATCCATGTATAATAATGCCTTACACATCATTACAAACAAAAAACACGCACCCAAAAGTTAGGTGCTTATACTTTTAAGAGTGGAATGCGATAGCATTAGATTTCATTTCATTTCCTTAAACGCCCCATGACTGGGGTATTACATAAGGGGTGGGAACTAATAATAAAAAAGCATTCTTACAATTGTACATAATATTTTACATTTTCAATGAACTTGGATGAACAGGTGATGGTGGCAATGTCGCCCGGAAGGCCGTTCCAGTCAGCAGCTGTGCGGGGAAAAAAGGAATTTGCGAAGGTGACAGTGCGCATTTATCGCAGCTTCTGTTGCAACCCCTGTGTGTTTGCGTGTTTCTTTTGCAATTGTCGGTCCAACAGCAGCCATACTCGGACTGCAAGCTGCAGTACCAGGTATCCGCTATGCGGTGCCGAAATCTGCATCTGCATCACATTTTTAACGCGCCAGCGTTAAAGGGTCCCTGAAAATGGTGTTTGAGTTTGTCTATAAAATGCTCGCATTATGTAGAGTATCGGCCACGAGCGCTCATGCCGTGTACAAGACCTCAACAGCGAGCCGATAATTTACAATACAACTTTGAAAACTTTCGCTTCCGCGTCTAGCGGCGACCTGCGGTGCTGCGCTTTAATAATAGTAATAATTGGTTTTTTTTTTAGGAAAGGAAATGGCGCAGTATCTGTCTCATATATACCTGGACACCTGAACCACGCCGTAAGGGAAGGGATAAAGGAGGGAGTGAAAGAACAAAGGAAGAGAGAAGTGCCCGCAGTGGAGGGCCCTGGAATAATTTCGACCACCTGGGGATCTTTAACATGCACTGACATCGCACAGCACACGGGTGCCTTAGCGTTTCGCCTCCATCGAAACGCTGCCGCCGCGGTCAAGTTCGAACCTCGGAACTCTGGATCAGTACCCGAGCGCCCTAACCACTGAGCCACCGCTGCGGATGCTGCGCTTTCGCCCGAATCCGCACTCGTTGCATCAGCATCCGCGCCCATTACGCCAGCAGCGGACTGCTAGCATTGGTTTGCACGCGTCGGTGTTACATAAGATAGAAAATTTTTGCGGGAGATATGACGGTGATTCAATAGCCATCAGCCTCGCTCGGTGCACACCGTTTCAAAGGCCCTTCAATAATCCCCGATGCTGGTGGCGAAAGAAAGCTTTAGCTGCCAACTCTTGTGCTACGCTACTGCCCTTGAACCAGACTCCTGAGCTGATCGTATGAAAGCACTACAATTGCAGCAGGCTAGTGGGTTTTCTTCATGTTCCACGACCTTTCTCAACATGAAGAAAACTAACCTTTAATAGATAGCAAGGTGAAAAACGTTGAACAGCGTTTCATATGATGCTCTGTAAGTGAAAGTTTTGCTTTCAATTCAAAATTTGGAAAAGTTGTTTGAATTCAACAAAGTAATTAAACAGAGTACAAAACCAGTACGACTTGCTTTCCAACTCTGAGGCAGAACAGTGCGGCTTGCTTTCCAACTCTGAAGCAGGATAGCTTTAATCTGTCTAATTAAAGCTCGCAGTAAGCTGGGGTGGTAGAGTCAGCCAATTGGTTTGCCCGCAAAACCGGATGGTTTCAAGCTAAGGTTTGGGCCAAGGGCTGGGCGAGCGTAGTTTGAATGTGAGGGCCGTTTCACAATTCACGAGTGTCATCAGGGTAATCCCCGCAATATAGCACGGTGGGTTGGCTGCATCGGGTCAGTCAATGAAGATGGCCTCAACTGCGCTGACATATAAGCGCGTCTCGTTGTGTTTGGACCTAGGCCATATTCGTCGGGCCACAGGAGGCGTGACCATGACATGGCATAGCAGGTCCAGGCGTGTGAGACCCGGCCAACCGACTTGACACATGCAAAAAAGCCGCGCCATTAATTGTCGTACAATGCAAACGGCCCCGCGTCCCACCGGCGCGCAGCCCACTACAGCGTCAACAAAGGGGCGGTCGCGTATACCGCGTCCACGCATACGTAGTGCATACGTGGCGCGCGCCTCTTTCAACCTGTAGGCAAGCGAAAGCCAGTCGGAAGGCGGGCAGCGCACAAGCGCGCGGTCACGTAACAGCACAGCGTCTCCGCCTAGGCATCTCGCCGGTGAATTCCTCCCGGTCAAACAAGCCAGCCGCCTGCGGACACGAAGCTGGGCGTTGTTGCGCCCATCGCGCTGCCGCGGGGAAAAACAACACAGCGACACAAAATACGGTCAAGGCGACGTTGGTCAAACAACGAAGCAGACGCGTGCCCTCGGAAGAGAGCTGAGGGAGGAGGAGAGAGAGCCGCCCGTCGCGGCCGACGGCACGTTATGTACAGTACGCCAGTCGCCCACGCGTCCCGGCGGCCGACGGCGGCCGACGGCGGCAGCCCCGCGGCAGCAGCGCGGATGCGTCTAAAAAGAACGAAAACCGCCGGCTAGAAAATTAAGCAAGTACCCTGGATTCAGATTCACAATCTGGCGCCGGCACCTTTTCTCTTTTTTTCCTTCTAATATCTCTGAACTGCACAGAAAACACGAGCAAATTGTTCCGCGAAACTGACATCGTATGCGATGTCAAGTGATAGGCGAAAAAAAAAAAAAACGACTGTTTATCAACTGACAGCGAGGAAAATGACAGCGGGGGAAGCGGGGAAAACGTGTCAGGAAAAGCCTTTCACCCGCCGCGGTGGCTCAGTGGTTAGGGCGCTCGACTACTGATCCGGAGTTCCCGGGTTCGAACCCGACCGCGGCAGCTGCGTTTCGATGGAGGCGAAACGCTAAGGCGCCCGTGTGCTGTGCGATGTCAGTGCACGTTAAAGATCCCCAGGTGGTCGAAATTATTCCGGAGTCCTCCACTACGGCACCTCTCTTTTCCTTTATTCTTTCACTCCCTCCTTTATCCCTTCCATTACGGCGCGGTTCAGGTGTCCGCAGAGATATGAGACAGATACTGCGCCATTTCCTTTCCCCAAAAACCCATTATTATAAAAACCTTTCGCGAATTGTCGGCATGCGGGGTTTAACGTCCCGGAGCGACACGTGGGCTATGAGGGACGCCGCAGTGGAGGGCTCCGGCTTAACTTACGTCAAGGGGGGTTCTTCAACGTGCACTCATATCGCACAGCACTCGGGTGCTTTTGTATTTCACCTCTGTCGAAATATGGTCGCCGCGGGCGGGATTCGAAGCCGCGACCTTGGAATCAGCAGCCGAACGCCAAGGTTCCGGCTCTACCGACGACTTGAAGCGCTAAGGTATACGTTTACTTAGCATAACCACAAGGAGGTACTTTATATAAACGACGGTAAAACAAGATAGGACAGTAGTCCTGTTAACTTGAGCTCGGTTTTATTACACTGAAATGTACTCTCAGGAGCAAAAGTGCTTTCGCCAAACAGGAGCCACACGGATGAAACGAACAGATATGCCTCGAGATATCACCTCCCCGCGTCTCTCGACAGCAGGCATTGCCGGAAAGTGATACCGACCACTTGTGCTCCCGGCTGTACACATAGGTCGGCACACTCCACTCACAGACGTGAACAAGTGTGAATGAGTCGACGTGAGAGTGACTGGAGATAAGTGTGAGTGAGTGTATGTGAGTTGAGATGAGTAATGAGCGGTTGTGAGAGGTGAGTGGATACGAGTGGTGGCACTATAACCACCTCAGGTGATGTCAAATTCGGTGAGGTGACAGTGCGCACGGGGCTGAAGCAATGCTGTCCACTATCGACACTGCTATACATGCTGAGTGCAGCAGGTGTGGAACGTAAGCTCCTCAATTTCGGGCTGGTATTTAGGCTGGACCACACTTGCATGCACTTTAACACCAGTGTTGTGCTTCTCCGGCCCGAAGAAGTGCCTGCTGTCGCTACCCTGCGGAACACCACTACTCAACGCCACCGAATATGCCGATATCTTGTTGTGCACAACACCCAGCCAGACTACACGGCAGGCCACGAAACCCACCTGAGGCGAGCATCACAAAGCGCCATCAACACCCTACGCAAGAGCTGTCTACGGGGCTGCAACCGCTTTTCGCTAACTGTGGAAGGGAATACCGGTGCTTGTACTGACTTTCGCTAACGCCATTATATGCCTCACGGCGCCGACCCGGGAGTGGCTTGAGCGAAGACAACGCGCTGCCGGCCGCCTAGCCCCGGGATGCCACAGCAACGTCGCCAACGAGGCTATTCAGGGGGGACCTAGGCTGGTCGACGGCAGGTTGTAGCTCATGCAACCGGAGCGCTGGGCTCGGCGGTTGTTTGACTACACACACCGCAGCGGCATCCGCGCGAAATAGATGAA
Organism: Amblyomma americanum; assembly: GCF_052857255.1. Taxonomy (NCBI): domain Eukaryota; kingdom Metazoa; phylum Arthropoda; class Arachnida; order Ixodida; family Ixodidae; genus Amblyomma; species Amblyomma americanum. Next base: position 74,247,440 of record NC_135497.1, on the reverse strand, counting down.
GCGCCTGCAGCAGCTACGGAAAAAATGCCCATCCCGCGCAAGCTCAAAGAAATAGCCAGCGCAACTATCAGGGATGGCACGATTGAGGAGGCCGAAGAGGCTGCCATAGCCCTAGCGGCGGAAGAGCGCTACCGTGCTCAAAGGTCCCTAATAATTCTAACAGACTCGCAAACAGCGTGCAGAAACTACATGAATGGCAAAATTGGGGGGGGGGGGGGGGGGGGGGGGGGTGCACCGCTCCACATCCTAAAGACAGCCAAATTACCGCCGAAGGAAAAACAATTGCAACACACAATAATGTGGGTACCGGGACACACAGGCATCGCGGGGAATGCCGAGGCGGATAGGAGAGCTCGAGACTTTACAAACCGAGCCTCCAACCAAACCAGCCTTGAGCAGCCTGACGCGGAACCAGTGCCCTTAGGATACTCAGAAATTCTGAATTACTATAAGGGGGTCCGGATTAGATATCCCTCACCTCACAAAAATCTCCACCAGCAGGAAGCGGTCTATTGGAGACAGCTACAAACGGGAACTTTCCCGAATCTAAACATGCTAAGCAAGATCCACCCAGGGCTACATAGCAGCAAATGCCCGTGGTGCGAGGACAAATCCACGTTAATTCATACAACGTGGTGTGAAAAAAGATTAAATGCGGCTGAAATAAACAAAATCCAGAGTGCGGAGCAGTGGGAGAGGCCGCTTTCCAGCGAGGATCCGGCGGTCCAGGCAGGACTGGTCCGGAAAGCCTACCTGGCGGCAAGACTCAGTGGGGCCCTGGACTAGAGGCTCCAACCCTGCCACAAGAGCCACAGACCACGTCAAAAGATGTGAAGAGTGGCTCGACACCGAGACCCACCCATATATTTCTATGAATAAAGTTACTACCACCACCACCACCAACCGCGCAAGAGGAAACCGAAAGGAAGCGGCCTCGAGCAGCAAGTACACCTGATGGAGAGAGAGGAGTGGCTACGAGCAATGGCGACGAAACCCACACTACAGCCGGATACAACTCAAGAACGAAGCGGCTTTTCCCCGTCAAAGGACCCCCTTCCAGCCAACGGCGACGGCCGATTCTCATGACCCTGCTGTCGTGAAATGCACGGACTGGAAGATGAAAGTGGATAGTCCCCTCTCTGCATGCATTGTCACGCTAGCAGGTACATGAGAATCGGCCGACGCCATTGGCTGGAAGGGGGTCCTTTGACGGGGGAAAGCCGCTTCGTTCTTGAGTTGTATCCGACTTAGAGATGTATACAGGGCATCAAAGCAGGAGATCCGCGTGAAACGCCCGTATACGATAATGGTGTGGGTAGCAGCCTACTCTTCGTGGCACGAGCTGGTGCTCTGCGAACCCTGCCATACCGCCAATGTTTTGACCCAACCATCGCGAGTACACTATGTCGGGCATCTGGAAGCGACGACGAAACGATAAAGCACCTGCTCCTACGCCGCACGGGCCTCGCGCCGACACCAACAGAGGGCACCGCTCTCAATCAGGCGCTTGGTTTCTGCCGCCCTGAACTCACTGAACCAGCAGACAACGCAACTAATGGACTAATCACTGCAACGAAGGGGAGGCTGAAATGTAGTGGAAGGTAGATACAACTCAAGAACAAAGCGGCTTCTACCGTCAAAGGACCCCCTACCAGCCAATGGCGTCCGCCGATTCTCATGACTCTGCCAACTAGAAGGAATCTGTTCCCGACCATGGAGGGAGGAGACTATCCCCTTTCATCTGCCGCTCCCTGCATCAGCGCATGTCGACAAAATATTTTGCCCGTCTACTTTATGTTGCAGTATACAACTAACCTGACATGTTTCTGGGCAGAAGGTCTACCGAAGAACATATATTCATAAACAGGTTCTAAACGAATATCTCACAGCAAAGTAGAAAAGTATGGCGTATGCGTGGTCGCGTTTCATTCCAGCCTGACTGTACTCGTATGTTTAAGCGCGCGTGTGTGTGTGCCAACGACACTGGAACGAAGTGACACGCATTCACGTATTCGAGAGCGAGCGTCCTTTGTCGCATGGCCACGGGAGGAGGTTATTACTTTCTATCATTAGTGTGTGCGTGTTTCCCCCTTTTTGTTTTTATTATTTATTTTTTCTTCACACCGTTTGGGCATTGCACGATGCCCGCCCAATACAAAGGATGTGGCCATGAAATTCAGTCCATTCTAAAACCAAGCATGCCAGTGATTTTGAATGGCCGAAGCAGATTATTCCGCTGGCGCGTAAAGGCAGCTGTTGCTCCTGCTCGCCTTAGTTCAGCGATGGCACGGGCGTAGGCTCTTCGCAGATGCAATGAGCCGTGCTGAGCCGCAACGGGCAGTGTCGGGCCCTTTTCTCGAATTCGCAATTTCCACTGCTAGAGGGATGAATGTCTCTTGTCACGTCTCCTACATGGCTCG